>NW_009235079.1:0-29237 GCF_000690835.1 Fulmarus glacialis
TATATTATATACTATTATATTTAACTCACAGAACTTCCCTGTTGTTAATTTCTATATACATTTTATTTCTGATACCAAACTTTGTTATATCGTGCATGTTTCTACTACTTCTAAAAAGAATTCAGTGTTAAACAACCCACTTGATATCTCCATTCCTATTAATGGATATTAGAGCCTAAAATGAGGTAAAATCACCTTACTTGAACTATGCAGTGTTGGTAGTACATGGTGACATGCACTGCTTATAGATCCAAAGAGGGAAAGACAGTCAACATTCAGGACTTACTGTGCAAATTTGTTGTTTGGCAGCAACAATTACATCTTCCTTTAAAAAACAAAACAAAACCAAAACAAGTAAGGGAACCTGCTGAGCAAATAATACTAAATTTCATTACAGAGCACTGCTGCTTTCTGTTTGGCTGAACATATCCCCTCTTTGTATTCTTTTCTAAATATTGCAGGTATAGACATTACTGTTCCAGGCATAATACAAGAACGTTCCTGGAGTTTCTTTTCTCTACAGTGACATTTAGATCATTAAAGCTACTTTGATGGATGCTTCCCGGTGGGCAAATCTGTTGTACTTGAAAACTGTGATCGTAGTAGTTCTACAGCATGATCCTGTATTATTATCCTTTGTTTAGATACTGCACTGGAGCATGAATTGCAATGATGGTGAATTTCTTTCCTAAGAACTAATATATTTACTCTCCTTTTAAGTGCCAGGCTCCCTTTAAGTAACTTCCCCCTCTCCCCCTGGAGCAATTACTTCCAGATCATAAACAGAAAATAATGTTCTTCCTCACTGATTTCTGGGAAGATGTCCACCCAAATTTGATTTTGTGGCATCCATTTGAAAAAAAAAAAACATTCTGAAATCAAAGGAGAGGCACAGGACTCACTCTTGAATAACTGGAAAGATTCTTTAGAAGCCTAAATCCATTTTAGTTGAGATTTAGTTTTAGTAGGCTGATCTTCTGTGCAAGTGCCATGAATAGTGCAAGCAAGGTGAAATTACTCCCTAGTTAATTACCTGCAGTTTCCAGAAGAAAAAACATTCATTTTCTTTCAACTTGAGCACAGGGTGTTTTGCCAAGGCTTGTGCTTCGCTGTACATACTTGGCCTATTCTGACAGTTCAGATTTTCTGATTTGTGTTTGCTGATTGAGCACTAAGCAGGCTTGGCTGTGAGCCCTCCATCTTGAAGCGACTGTGAGTTCCTTTCCCATCCTTGAAGGAATACCTAGTCTTTACTATAGCTAAGTAAGTTGTTTTGTTTGGCCACTGCCTTTACCCTCTCCCTACAGTCTAAAGGACCGCTTAGATTGTAGCGTTTATTTGCTATCTCAGGTATTTATGCTGTACCTTAGAGCTGATGCATTCTATAGTACGCTCCATGTTGTCGAGGACTGGTCTTCCCCTCCATCCCAAGGATATTTTCTGTGACTTCTTGATGCCGAATAGAAAGCTTAGCAACAGTTGATCCCAATGCCAGGGGAACAATTAATGCCCCCGCCCTCCCCAAGGTTAGTAGAACCATATCAGTTGAAGATGGTAGATTTAAAAGAAAAGAAAGCAATGCACCCTCCATCCCTCTGAAAAAACTAGAGATTTCAGTCACGCTTAGGATGCTGAAAATCATACTGCTGAAACTGCAGGAAGACTAAACTGATACCTTTATCCTACATTATGTGGGATAATGCCGTATGCAGGAAGGATGATGGTTATGAGATAGACACCCATGATGCTTGTTTTAAGAGGCCACTATACTGTGTCTGTTTTAATTCTGTCTGTCAAATTCTAATTGCAGAAAGCAGAATTAAAGGAGCCTGAGGAATGAAAGGGTGAGGGGCAATAATCCATTCTGGTACCAGTGTACACAGAGGACAGAGAACATGACAGGCAGAAAAGTCTTGAAAACCTCAGGCTTTTTTCCTTTTCTGCCAGCAGCACCTGGAACATGACAAGCTTACGTGCTGCGACTGTTGTCTCAACCAGTAGAATTTGCGACTATAGTTTGGTGACAGCCTTAATCCGCAAATTACAGTAAAATGAGCCCTTTTGGGACAGAATGAAGATAACTTTTATTGTTCACAGTTCATAGTTGTGATACACTTTAAGACTCAGATCAGGATCTAGGCATTCTGTTATCTTTTCCGAAACTCTAAAAGTTTGGTGACTGTTTCATCCTGCAAGCCTGGACTTAGCGGGGCTTGAGTCTTTTCCTTGTCCTTTTCTCTGTCTCTCAGAATGAACCTGGAGGTTCAGTGTCATCTCCTAAGATCTGGTTGGCAGTTTCATCACCCACTAATATCAAGGGGAAACTCCTCTGACCAGAGCATAGCTCTAGGGATACTTTCTCAGAAAAAATGATGTTTTTATTAGTGGATAGATTTTTTCTACTAATCTGTGTTTCCTGCCTGTTTAGGAGGAATAAGTTAGAGGCTTTGGAAAAGGAAAATGACATGCAGGTTTGGATCGCTTATATTGGGCATTGACGCGGCGAATTAAAGCAGCTTCACTCCTACCCAAGGATGACTTCTGGATACTCTAAGTCTTTTACAGCTGATAGGAGGATAAGCCTTGAATGCAGCTTAACATCTTGTTTTGGCAGCATGTTCCTGCAATATATACTTGCAGTACTACTTCTCCCAGTGTTAGCAGATCTACCTGATTTCCTCAGAACAAATCTATGAACACTCCCCCAAGAAGCAACCTAAAGGAATTCATGAATGTAATTGAATCACAATGGTGGAGTTTTTTTAAGTGTGTAAATTAATATTTGAAAATCATTTTCCTTCTCAATACATCAGGTGCATTGTTTACCATGTGTCCAAATAGTGTCATATATTTTCCTAGAATATCTTCCTGTTTTCCATCAGCTTCTTGGAATCATGTATGGTTCACGTAATTGAAGTAATGAATGTCAGTGGCATTAACATGAGAAATAGAAATCTGAATAATCTATCATACTTGACTATAGAGCTCTGTAAAGAAAGGACAGTACTGAAGCAGTGAATTTGCCATGATATATTTCTGATTGCAAAGCAAAAATTGGCAAAGAAATTCCACTTTCTCTGTAGAATTAGAATGAAACATATCAGGGCCCTGAGGGCTTAATTTTGCAAAAAAAAAAAAGTGAAAAGGACTGGTTTTGCAGCAACTGTGGCACATGCACAAAACTTGTTTCACCCTCTGCACTGAATGAAACAGTGAATCTTGGGCTGGGAGGGGAAACGATGAATAATTAGACTGTGTCTTAGTTGTGTCTTAAGCCATATACACGTAGGGCTGAATTACACAGGTGTGTTCTTGCTTCTTGGTGAACACAGAGAATCGCAATTCAAATAAAAAAAAAATCCACCACCACTATGTTGTATTTGTACTGAGTTCAGAGTATGGTTACAAGCAATTGTTAGGAAATGGCTGATGTTCTAGGTTAATATGCTGGCTACATCTATTTCTGTGCCCATATTCTTAATTTAGTTGGAGATGCTTGCCTTAAGCCAGTTGTGCTTTGGGACAGTTAAATAAGGTGCTGGATAAATAGAACTCAGGTGGGCTTTTCACGTGTTTACATCTAATTCCTAAAGAACCTCACCAATTTGATTCACACCTCAGCAAACCTCTAGCTATCCTATAGCAAGTCTATCTGCTCTGCTGCTGAGTTCTCCCAAGCTCCTGACAAGGCATTTCTTTTTTGAAGAGGTGATGATTTTAAGCAGGCTGGGCTGTTTAAGTGATGGGGTGATTGATGCAGACTGTGGTGGCTCCAGGCAGGAAAGTCCATTTCCTTTTGTGAAATGAGAACTTATGCTGGTCATTATGCAAATAAAAACATAAAAGCTTAGGCTCCCTGCAGCTCTCAGTTCACAGAAGAAGTTTATTAGGGAGTACATCTGTCTGGCTTCCTTTATCTCCCACAAAGAACTACCAAGTTGTCTTTTGCTGGGTTTATGTTCGCAGTCTCTGGGAACACAGCTGCCTGCTGGCACCTGCTGTTGCTAGAGCAGCAGGGGTTTCTGAGAGGGGATTTTGACAAGCCTAATTCCTAGAAGTGTTGGGGTTGCCTGCTGCCTGAGATGGTCACAATATCCCTAGGCTTTTTTCTTTTGTTTTTCTTTTTTTTCCCCTCCCTCCTTAAAGGAAGAGCCTCACTCTTCTAAAAAACTAATTGGAACTGTAATTTACAGTTCAGCTGCTCATACATCAGTATACTTACAACAATAAAGTAAAATTACCTAAGAGCGTTATAGAAAATTGGCAGTTTAGAGTCCAAAAACCTTTATGCCAGGTCTCTGACATCCTTCCTTGTAACTGCTAAAATTAGTGGAGTGGGAGCTGCTTGTAGGGAAGGGAGAGATGCTGACTTTTTTTATCTTTCGTCACACCATCTGCAGATAGCAGTATGCAAGAAAAATGCCTTGTCAGATAAGCCTAAAACTTATTTAACAGATTAGAATCTTTTCTAAAATAGCATATGTTAAATGCCAAACATGTCTGAATGGTTATAAGCAAAAACTAATACCAGGCTAATGTGATAAGATAAAATAAACAGAACCATTTTTCAAGTTGTGCTCAGAACAAATAAGGACTAAAACACTGCAAGCAGGTGGTTTAGACTATTACTTTCTATTCAGGGTTTGTAACATTGATGAAAAATTACGTTTCCTCTTTCTGTTGGTCTCCCGAGTTGGTCTCCTGTTTTATCGTATTATGTAGACCACACGTGATACACCAGATAGAGCAACAGGATGGAAGAAGAATGCATAGAGGGTTTTTATCTGACGCAGCAGGGAGATGGTCTATTATTCAGTAAATAATCACAAAAGGTAAATCTACACAGCTAAAATAGCTGCGATAGGGAAGAACACCTTGGCCTTTTCTGGGGGCTTTCCCTGTAGGGGTCTCCAAAAGGGGAGCCAGCAGATACTGCTATTTATTAACTTGTTGGTGCCTTTTAGAAACTTTTCTTGGACAATGAGGCTCTGCTGCTGGATTCCCTACAGCTTTCTGGTAGTTTCCTTGATGGGGCAAGTAGGCCGGGGCACCATTCTGCACAGCAAATAAGAGGACCTTTAATTGAGTGGAATGGGAACCCGTGCAGTGGCAGGCCAGTGAGATGCTGTTGTAACGCTAGATCTCAAAAATTTCTTTATGGTTGTGGTGGAAGCTAAAGCATTGTGGAATGGTTAGTAGGAGGCATGCTTAACCATTTTCTTGGGTTTTTTTTCTCTTCCTTCCCAAGCCAGCCTTATAGTACAATACTCAGGAATATATAATAAAGATTCAGTCACTGACCATATGTTCTGGGTTAACCCCAGCAGGCAGCTAAGCACCAGATAGCCACCTGCTCACTCCCCCCACAATGGGATGGGGGAGAGAATTGGAAGAGTAAAGTGGGTTGATAAAGACAGTTTAATAGGTAAAGCAAAAGCCACGCACACAAGCAGATCAAAATAAGGAATTCAACCACTACTTCCCATCGGCAGCCAGGTGTTCAGCCATCTCCAGGAAAGCTGGGCTCCATCACGCCTAACAGTTACTTGGGAAGACAAAACACCATCACTCCGAATGTCCTCCCCTTCCTTCTTCTTCCCCCAGCTTTATATGCTGAGCATGACGTCATATGGTATGGAACATCCCTTTAGTCTGTTGGGATCAGCTGTCCCAGCTGTGTCCCTCCCAACTTCTTGTGCACCCCCAGCCTACTCGCTGGTGGGGTGGTGTGAGAAGCAGAAAAGGCGTTGACTCTGTGTAAGCACTGCTCAGCAGTAACAAAAACATCTCTGTATTATCAACACTGTTTCCAGCACAAATCCAAAACATACCACTATACCAGCTACTAGGAAGAAAACTAACCCTATCCCAGCCAAAACCAGTACCACAGACAAGAAAAAAGCTGGACAATCTCAGAGAAAGATTTAATGTATCATGTATGACCAGAGAACAAGATGGGCCTGACCTGTCAAGTGCACAAACACATTCCATAGGGAGCCATGTCCTGTAATTCAACAAATGACCAGGCTTGTCATCACTAGTTGGCCTGTGTCCCACTGCGCCTATTGAGAAGCTGTTTCAGACCCTCACAGCGTCAATGATTAGGAGCTTCCTTCTAGTTACCAGCTTGATTTATTCAGAGCTGCTTGTTCTGCCAGCCTCTTTGTTTAGCTGAATTATCTCTTTCTTCCCGGTATTTGCATCCTGATTTATTTGCAGGAAATGGTTCTGTTCCCTCTTGGCCTTTGGTGTGGTTAATCAAGCCAAGTTTCTTTAATTCATCTATGTCAATATAAATTCGAGAAAGATTAACATGTGTGACAGAATTACATGCAGCATTCTAAATGGGATTTTCCATCTAGCAGTCATATGGTCTTTGCAGACGTAGGTCTGCTAGAAAAGCTTTGCTAGATATATCCAAAGATTTTTTGCCTTTTGCATCACTGTAGCACAGTTTCCAGGACTGACATAAGCAAAGTAGGCAATTGCCTTAGGGACCAAATTGCTGGGGCAATTAAATAGGCATGGCCTTCTGTTAATTTTGCCCTTTTTTTGCCTACATTGTGAAGAAACGTTGAGCTGAATGGCTTTGTTATCAAATAACATACACAGAGCTTTGTCTTTTTTGAGGAGCTTGGATAGAAAAGTCTTTGTTAACTCCTAAGGATGTTATTAAATTCTGGCTGATGTCTGTTCTTCTAGGCCAAAAAATTGATACTTTGGTCTTTTATATTAAGGTGACTTTCAAGCTCGGATCAGAAGAGAATGCTTTTTTGCCTGTTTGGTGTGAGAGTCATCTCAGATAATATGACCTTCTGTAGTCATCCACATAAATAGATATATAGCATGAGATACTTGAATGTTACCAGACCAAACCCTCTGAGTTTGGGTGTCTTGCAACAAATCTAGGAGGAAATTGTCAGATGGCTTTTCCTCATGTTTTCCAATTTTTGCTGTTTTTCCTTAAACCATGAATGGAAATGATTCTTCCAGTGTACTATGAAATTTCTTAATTTTGTCATTGTATAAACAAGTGTGGTTTCTTTGTATTAGGTGGACATGTCATTGGTGTAAAATAACAGCACATGTAATTTAAATCATAATGTGAAATGCACTGATGTGTTAGCGACTGACTATTGCAACTTAGCAACATGACAGGGAAGTGGGGGGAGGAACGTTAATAGAGAGGTAACTTTTGTAGAAAGGTCACTTTTATGGTATACCAAAATGGAAGAGGCGGGAGATCAGTCACAAAAAACATTTTCAAACTGGTAATTACTGTAGTATCTGGTCTTTGTCATTAAAGAACTACACAAAATATCTTATTTAGGTGTTTGAGTCACGCATATGTTCAATACAGAGATTGATACAGGATGTAAATTGCAGTGAGAAATGCATTGTGCAGTGAAGGATATCAAGCAGCTATGAAATGTAAATCAAACAGCTAACAAACATTTTTATTAAATGGAAAAAAGAAAACTCAAACAAGGTAAGTAAACACAGTACTGGTACTTAATTCTTGAAGCATAACTATACCAATAATATTTTACTCTGTTTTCTTCAGAGGAAGCAACTGCTCGGTCAGCTAGTTGCTTTTTCTCTTCTGTAATAATTGGCACTCACTGTTCAAGGTTTTTGAAGTCTTGATGGGGGGTAAGACTGCATTTAAGCTGAGTTGGTATATTGATCTCACCTGGTTCTGATTTTGCTGCTTCTCATGCTGCCAGCCCCACTGCTCGCTGTTCTGTGCTACTCATTGCTCTACTTCTCATCCCTTTAGCTATGCTTCACACAACTTTCCCCTCTGCTCACCGGTCCCACTACCTCTGCCTCATACCTCTTCTCTTCCTAGCTGTGCTTCATACTGCTTTTCTCCCTGTTTTCTCGCCTCATCTCTTTCTTCACTGTGCTACCCATTCTAGCCAACTTCAGCAGCTTTGCTGGTGTGGTGGGTTGACCCCAGGTAGCAACTAAGCACCCACCAGCCACTTGCTCACTCCCTCACAGTGGGGGAGAGAATTGGAAGAGCAACAAGAAAAACTCGTGAGTCAAGATAAAGACAGTTCAATAAGTGAAGGGGGGAAAGAGGGTCTGGAAGAAAAAAAAAAAAAAAAAAAAAGAGGGGGAAAAAAACCACTACCAACAAAAATGCCCCCAAAACAACAACAAAAAACAAGTGATGTAAAAGTAATTACTCATCACCAGCACACGGATGCCCAGCTAGTCTCTGAGCAATGGCTGCTTTGGAAAAACTCCCTCCCAGTTATTGCTGAGTGTGATGTTACATGGTGTGAAGCACATCTCTTTGGTCAATTCAGTCAGCTGTCCCAGCTGTGTCTCCTCTCAGCCTCTTGCCCACCTTCAGCCTATTTAGTAGGGGGGCAGGAGAGCAGAGTGAGAAACAGAAGGCCTTGATGCTGTGCAAGTACTGTTTGGTAATAGCTAAAACATCGGTGTGTTATCAACACTGTTCTGGTCACAAGTCTAAAACACAGCACCATAAGGGCTACTACTATATCTCTTACTTGAAAAGAAATTCTTATGTTAAGGTCAGAGCTTTTGTTTTTCCAAAATGTCTTGTTCTTCTTTCTCTACCCTTTGTATTGCAACACTGGAAACTATTAACAAAGATTGCTGTTACCATTTATCCCAGATATATTTAGACAGGCATTAGAACTGTATATTACTGTAAACACCAAACTTTCCTACTCTCCTAATAGAAATGCCTCTCAAACATTACACAACACATGCAAAGCAACTGTGCTTCAATAAGTCTCGCTTATTGATCCTTTCCATTTGCCTTCCCTTTACTTGCCTAATCGTCATAAGTAGGCCCCTTTGCTTCTCAGCATCCTCTGCTCCAGGCTTCTTTGAGGTGAGGGGAGGTGTGGTGGAATTTTCTTGCATTTCCATCCTCAGCCAACAGCCTTTCCTAAGGAAGGGAAGCAATCTTTGTTTTAACTCAAGGATTGGCCAGGTTCTCCTTGAATAAACATGAGGCTGAAAAAACTTTGGAATGAAAGATGAAGTCTGCAAGGACCGTCTCAAAAGAAAAAGATCTCTAAGGGAATATTTACCACGAGAACTAAAATTCTTCACCATGAGACAGTTGGATGAGATTAGTATTACTGGAGGTGTCCTCTAATAGGAGTGCTCCAGGAGACGATTTTTCCTGTGAGTGAGCTTTCTGACAGGCTTTGTAGTAGGTACAGCTGACACAAAGCTTGAAACATTTTACTGCTTTTTCAGAAGAAAAGGGGAGAAACAGGGGAGACAGTAAGGTAGCTGAACGAGGAACAGAAAGGTTTTCTTGAGGTAACTCTGGTGTAAGTAGTTTAGGTATAGTTCTGCTTTCATTTTTTCACCTGTATCCTTTATAAACATTTGTAACTTTTATTTGATGTGGATTTTATCAATGAATGCTTGTTGCATTTTATATTAGCCATTTTTAAGTTACCGATGATTTAAGTAACTGGGTAAAAGCAAGGTATTCCCCATTTAAAGATGTGTTGTATTTCTCTAGGCACTGCCTGAAGGAATTTAACATGTGCTCCTGCTGCCCACCATGACTTCTGCCGTATGAGCCAGCTGGAGGCTCAGGGGCCAGAGACAGCAGGAGTGTCTTCTGGTGGCTGCTGGTGACAGCTCAAGGCTTTATGGTGTTCGGCAAGACACGGGAAAATATGTTTAAACCCTATGGGTTGTAGAAAGCTTAAAAGAGTCACAGGGCATTGCTGGATGTAAGAAATGGCTTTTTCTCTGTGTGCCTAGGGTTTTTAAGATACAAATATCAAGAACTGTGAGGCACACATATTTTATAGCAGGAAGCACAGCTAAGTATGGTGGAATATGCATTCCAGGTGAAGATCCACCAGGGATGTATACTGTAGCGTGGTGTAAATATTCAGGATTATTTTTCATTTGACTTTTTTATACATTATACATACTTAGAAATAAATTTACTGACTAGTAGATTCATATGCTAATGACTGCTACAGTTTGTTGGCTTGCTGGTAATATATTACTACTTAAAAAGGAAACGGTTATTTTAGTTTTTCCCTTCCCCTGATGACATGCTGTGCAGGTTATATAAATGAAAGGCTAAGTTTAGAACTTTGAATTTAGATCACCTCTGTGTGTATTATGAGCAAAATGTATTATGTGAATAAATACAAACATAGAGATGTAAAAAAAAAGAAAAAAATCACAGTTTATGAAAGGTCTTGGAGAAGTAGTGGTTAGAGACTAGATAGTAAATGCAAAAATTTGGGGATGAGATACTTTGATCCTTTGCAGGTCAGTCAGGATTAATCTCAAAGTCCTTTTTGGTGTTAGGATCTATAATTCCCGTGGATAATAAGATAAGACTTTGTGTTTCATGCCTACATTATTCTGGACTTTGAGGGTTGTCCATTATATGCTAATCAAATTGCCCCCTGTTTTATGCACATCTGCCATTTGTTTATTTTTGTAATCACAAAGAACATAAAAGAACATTCCAAACCTTCATTCCAAAAATATTCGTTATACTGTTTAATGTAACTAATTGAAATAGTGTAGTGTCTAAACTATTTTCTTGAGTTCTTAATTAATATTCTACCACACCCCACCCTCCCCAACTAGTTTTGGGTTTTTGCAGCTCAGAGGTCTGGACTACCTGTATAAAATTTCTTCTGTGTAATTAAGAATATGTAACATGTTAAAAATATACTGAAAGCATATTCATTTGTAAGAACTTATTCTAGCTCTCAGTATGCTTCTCTGCGACTATCGACTTCTTGGCATAATGTTCCACCTGCATGTGGTGCTAATAAATATATATTCAGAGAAAGGATCAAATGCACTGTGATTTATAAGTCATTGGTAGGAGAAAAATCCAACTGGTTTACAGTAATGTACATCTTGTGTTGCTTAATTGGAAATAGATTGTTTACATATGTCGTGGTTTAACCCCAGTTGGCAACTAAGCACCACACAGCCGCTCACTCACTCCCCCCCAGTGGGATGGGGGAGAGAATCGGAAGGCTAAAAGTGAGAAAACTTGTGGGTTGAGATAAAGACACTTTAACAGGGAAAGCAAAAGCCACGCACGCAAGCAAAGCAAAACAAGGAATTCCTTCACTGCTTCCCATCGGCAGGCAGGTGTTCAGCCATCTCCAGGAAAGCAGGGCTCCATCACACATAACGGTTACTTGGGAAGACAAAGACCATCACTCCGAATGTCCCCCCCTTCTTTCTTCTTCCCCCAGCTTTATATGCTGGGCATAACATCATATGGTATGGAATATCCCTTTGATCAGTTGGGGTCAGCCGTCCCAGCTGTGTCCCCTCCCAACTTCTTGTGCACCCCCAGCCTACTTGCTGGTGGGGTGGGGTGAGGAGCAGAAAAAGCCTTGGCTCTGTGTCAGCACTGCTCAGCAGTAGCAAAAACATCTCTGTGTTATCAACACTGTTTTCAGCACAAATCCAAACCACAACACTATACCAGCTACTATGAAGAAAATTAACTCTATCCCAGCCAAAACCAGCATAACATATTAATTATTTTCATTTTTTAAATTAAAAACAACCATTTTTGCTTCATGTCAAGATTTAATATGCATACCTTAGAATGCACTAAATAATCCACTTCCTCAAAGGCCTAATCCAGCTGGTGACTAGAGAATAGTTACTCTAATTCTCTAGTATTCTACAGGGCAATTAAGTGCAAATGCAGTTGTCCCATGTCCAGATTTATCAACCTGTTCATGCTCAGTCCAGTGAAATGACAAGTATGTTTCAGAAGGTCTTGTGAGACAGGATTTCTTTGATTCTAACAAGGGATGGGGACAAGTCCATAGCCAGAGAAATCTACCTAGAAATCACTGATTTCTGGTGTTTGAACGTGATACGTTAGTCTATGCAAACTCAATGGCAAGTAAAATGTTTTAAAGTGCAAAGGTTTAGAAGTCTTCATATTTTGGTGGATATTTGTATGTATAAGCCTTTGTAAACATAGAACACTGTAATTTAAAAGGCTGCATACACAGCTGATTTGCTTGATGTCCAAATTTGAGGAATTATACATTCTGGGAATCTAGGAAAAATCAAAGTTCATTACTACTAAAAATATTTATCATCTCTGTTGAAAAGATAGCTTCCTTTTGAAAGAAGAACTGATAAACTACTGTAAACTTTTTTTTGTATCTTAAATCAACCAGCGTCTTCCACTGTGACTGAATGGGAATCAACTTGTCATCAAGTACTTTTGCCATGTACCAGAAAAAAACACATGTATATTGCTTGTTTCCTTTCTTGATTAGTGTATTAGATGTGCTGCTTTTAACAGCCTTTCTCCTTTTTCCCCTATCACTAGGGCCCAGAGTTGGATTTAGAATGGCGTCTTAGCACCTGAGGTCCATAGCACTCTTCTCTTTGTCAGTCTTCTGAACTCTCTGTGCCCATGAACGCACTGCTGTGGGGAATGGCTCCTTGCTGACAATATATAACAAATGTCAGGTTTAGAAATTGAGATGGCTGAGAGACAAGACTGATCAATTTGGGGCACTTTCTCTTTATAGGGGTATATGATTTCAGCTGGACACCTCGGCTTAATGGGGTGCACAGTGCAATGAGGTTGTCCTTAGCTGTTCGCACTTGAGAAAGTCTTATCCTTCACACAGTCAGTCAGCAGGTTCACTGCGATCCTGAAGAAAATCTGCATTTGTATGAATTAAGCTCTTCATTATTCATCTGGTGGTATCTAGTACAGAACATAATATTTAGCCTTCAAATTAAAATACATTGGGGGGGTGAAGCAGTATAAACACAAGTGAAGAACAGTTGAAAATGAAAGGAAGCACATGCTTCAGACACCTTTAAGAAATGTGCTAGGTTCTAAAGGATATCTGAAATTGTGTTTTACCTTACCTAAAAAAAAGTTGTAGAAAACCTTGGACCACACTGATGTCTCTAATACTAACAGCCCTGCTAAACAGTGGAAGTTGCTTAAAAACAACATCAAAATGAATGATATGAAGGTTTTTCAGGTGGTTATTGCAAAAGTGTTTTCCACAGGCTTTTTGGGTGGTAGGTGAAATAATTATTACATTAGAAAGAACATATATCGAAGCATTTAGCTTCAGCCTTGCTTGAGAAAGTAGGAGTGCTTTGCTGCTTCTCCCATTTTGCCATTTTTTGCTTGGGGCTGTTGCTACCTTCCTTGCCTCATTGGCCAGAAAGAAAGAAAAAGAAAGAAAAGGAGAAAAAAAAAAAAAAAAGAAGAAAAGAAACCCACCTCTGCTACTGGCTTTTGCAGCCCTCTTTTTCCATCTGATACCTTCTTTACAAGTGCATCACATTGCAGTGTATTCTGCAGGAATATGCTCTGAATAGCTGCTTTAGGTATGGCAATGTGTATTTCACTTGAATTCCGTTCCACACTCACATGTGAAGTGTTTGTCTCTTATATTGGTTGGTAACTTGCAAAAATGATCATAAATTGTGATGAAAAAGGAACTGAAATGCCTTTCATACTATTTAGAAAATATTGATGTTAACCTGAGAGTCATTCAGCTATTTCCCCTCCTCTTTAGGAGTCAATCTGTAAGGGCACATTTGTGAACTAAAGTGGAAACACAATTCGTTACAACAAACCTGAACTTGTGTGCATTTGTGTTGTCATCTCTGCTCTTCCAGGATTATTCCAATGACTCTTTTACTAGACCATGTTCTCACTGTGAGCAGCTTTGGTATTTATTTTATAATCGTGTACTATGGTAAACCAGACAGAGCTCCAACAATTTATATTAGCCAAAAATCAAGAGATTTTCAAGATGAAGAAATTTCAAAGGCCTTTACCCTCTACAGTAGATGCTTACTCAAATCCTGACATCATTTATCCTTTTGTGACACATGATTTTTGAGTAACCTTTGCTTCACTGAAGCAAGCTAGAGAAGTAAATCTAATATGTCCTATATTCTTCTGAAGAGTGAAGGAGGCACAACAAATATTCTTGTTCAAAATACCCCCTTTTAGTGATCATACTGGATAGCTGCTTTCATTTTTCCTCCCCAGGTTTGGCACAAGAAAAACTCTGTACAGTCCAGGTGAAGGTTCTTCCAGTCCTGTATCTTTTTCCCAGACATCTGGCTCAAGTCAGATGCCTTGGTGGGATCATAAGCATAAGGCAAGCATGGAATGACATTTCCACTGAAACTAAAGTCAGCAAAAAACAATCTGTGTTGTACAGGCACTGTCTGAGGAGGTGTTTTTTGAATGAAGAAAGTGTCTCTGTAATATCATATGATAAACAGTGTTTTTTTAAACACTAATATGATGAACAGCACCATCATCATTGTGATATGGTGCTGTTTGCTCCTTTTGGGAAGAGCAAATTTAGGATAATGTCTACAGGAAAAAAAAATCAGCCTTCTAACTACAGCTTCTTGTAGCAGGAGAAAAGGCATTGGAAATTCTGAGTGCTTTAACTGCTTTTAATTTTTGTTTGAACTTTTCAGGCTGTCTTTCTTTTCTATTGCTCTGACTGTATATCTTTTACTCTTGGTATTTGTGCTACTTCCTTTTGAAATAGTGTTCTCTGAGAGTCCTTTTTTAGTTACCAATCCACTTCTTCCTGCTTAGTTACATTCACGATTTTCGTACCATCTCTCGTGTCTTACCTTAAGTCACTCTGTGCAGTGAAATATATGAATAAGTTTTTGTCTCTAAAATATGCACGGTTTGTATTAATCTTCTTTTCTAAATCCCTTTTTTTTGTCTGTTTTATGCATATTCTAACTCATCTTTTCCTAATTTGGATTTTAAAATCTTCCAGGAAAAGACTTTGTCCTTTTACAATCTCTTTCAAGGATCATGCAAAGTTAATGGGTGTATTAATGTTTAATAATAATAATATTCATGGAGATGTATTTTTTAATGATAATGAAAGTTCTGCAGCTGCATGAATATTCTGTGATATTGCTGCTTTAAATGTTGATATTCAGGATCAAACTTTCTGAAATAATAGACTTTTTTCCCCACTTATCTGTATGACCAATGTGGTGTCTAAATATATGTAAGGCTTTGATTATACTGTGCAGTGTGTGCAGGCAGACTTCTAAATCTGTGTGGTTGCTACCTACATAAATCTTGCTGAAACCCCTGTAGACAGAAGGGCTTATATGTGCATTGCAGGAGCCTGCAAATCAGGCACATAAATACCTGTCTACCCAGGAGTTTTCTTGCAAAATTATAGTTACAGAAATGGAGGTTTGGATTAATCTGGCGTGCTGCAGTAGAGCTGTAAACAAGGAAGTCGTACAGCTGCTCTCTGAAGGAGGCACAATTTTTGCTCCTATCAGACTGCACGTTGTGTACGAGCAATGTCAGACTAAGCAGATTTGTTGACAAGTTTAATCTGTTAAAAAATTTAACATTTATTGGCAAGTTTAATATGGCTCAACTGACAAAGAATTTTTCAGCCCACTAACTAGCTAGTTTGGGGAATTTGGAAAGCATCACCTGTCCCTTCACCTTCCCTTCAGTCAGACATCCAGAAGACAAGAACTTCCATCTCCCCACTTTCCTTTCAGTCCAGGTAATAAGGCTGAGGGAGCCAGACCGTAACTGACTTCTTGCTTTTAAAGCTTTGCTGTTGTTATCTTCTAAATGGCCAGCTGTGCCAAATCCCTGGTTCGGGGTTCATTGGTTTCCAACCAGCTCATGGGGTAGTTGGGTTTGTTACCATGTGAGCAAGCTGGAAAAAAAAAAAAATAATACCCTTCTGTTTAGATTTGCTGTTAGAAAAATTCATAGAACTTTTTACATCTGCTTTCATGAAAAGTCAGATTTAATTAGATGGAAGCACATAGAGGAAGCACTAACAGAAAGTTAGGATGCAGCAAAGACTAAACTAAGGAGGACATGCTGTGCAGACTTGTAAAGATTATTTAAGGTAGACATTTTAGCAGTCTCTGAGAAAGTCATACTTCACACTTGCAGGTGCACTGGCTGTCAGATTTTATGTTGATTGTCTGCTGTGAGCAGCACTGTCATTAACAGTAACTCACTGTTTCTAGCATATAGCTCAGCCTCTTCAGTTTTGTCAGTGATTTTGAGCTGTGTTTAGTAATAGCATATGTAACACTTTTTGTGTAGTTTTTGGCTTCCTCAGTCTGTCAAGAATCTGTTGGCACTGTCAGTATTTGGGGGGATGGGTGCCTATGTTATTACCTAAATGTACTTCTGTTTACATGGACATTGCTAATTTTCACTTGAGGAGATCTACCTATCAGATGGCTCTTTATCTGCCTCTGTTTCTGTTGCAAGAGCCCTTCCATGTCAAGTAGCCCAGTGTTGAAATAATAGCCTTATACATCTTTTGACAAGTTTCTATAATGTTTTCCTTTACATCTATTTTAAGTGTATATTTTGTAGGTGTTTGAACAATAGGTTATATAAATAACACAAGTGGTATATATGTGTTTTATAACATGCAACCTCACAGACATACACATATATATTTTTACATGGACTTACTATTGTCCAACTGCAGTTCCCATGGGCATTGTTAGAGGTTACTGTTAGTATCAGGCATTTCTTTAAAGAAACCCATTTTATGAAGTTGTCAGTAAGATAAAGATAGCATTTTTCTTGTTCTCGCTTAAATGGCTTAAACTCAACTACAGTATTTACAGTAAAGAAACTGAGGTTCAGTGTTATGCTTCAACAGTGATAATGTATATCTTCTGTATTTGTTTCCTCATGCTGTCTTAGCCCTCTTAAGATAGGGTTTTGATTACACGTCTAAAATAATAAGCGCTAGCCTCCTTCCTTTTCACATTTGTTCATGCTAGCCACCATTGTTTGTAATTTAGATTTCTCTGTTAATGCTGAGTACTCTTCTCATACCTCTTCTTCATTTACCACTCTTCCTAGCATTGTCTGTGTAAATCACTGTGCTGTTCTGTTCTGCTGTTCCCTGTTGGAGAATAAAATCCTGACCCCAGGGAAATCAATGGCAAAGTACATCAACTTTGCTAAGTGCAGAATTTCTTCCTACCAATTCTGTATCCTTCTATCCCTTGATTTGACACACAACGTCTGTATGTCAGGAATTTAGAATGGAACATTTATTGTCTGCCGTTTGCTATCTGATTCTATAAAAACTTGCATAGAAGTTGGATCAAATTTTGTCATACAACTGAAGTCAAGACAAATTACAGTCCTTTCCAGAAAGAGAAGCCAGCAGCCAGTAGAGATGACTCATTTTTATGTTAACCAAGGCTTGAATGACACTGGGTCACATCAACACGAATGCCTGCAGAGCCCAGCTAGCAAAGTTCACTTGCTAATTGTTTTTGTCTTGCTATGATGTCAAGACTCAATTGTAAGTATATATATTTTCCATTCTTGTGCTTGGTATTTTAGACAGCTACTGAGAAAGATAAAGCTAGTATATGAGCATAGCTTGGAAAAAAAAAAAAAACAAACGACATTTTGTCACATTTTATGAATAAAAAGTATTGCAGCCTTTTTTGTGTGCTTTGCAAGCTCCTGAGAGATGTGCCATATTGTTAAGAGGTCTTGGGGAAGCAGAGTTTCTTCTTTTTATGGGCAGAGGTTTTTGAGCAGGTATTTTTATAGTAAGATGAAAATAGGACATTGAAGGATCAAGATATTCTGATTACTAATTGACGTCCTTAGTTTGATAAGATTTTTTTTTTTTTTTTTCATAGAGAAGCTACTTATTTCAACGAGACTTAGTTTTTGGAATAAAATGCTACTCAACATAAGCAAGAATGGAGACAAGAGTGCCAGAGTCTGGCCCATAATTATGGTTTACAATGAAGAAAAACAAGCTTTTCATTTGCAGTTTTCTAAAAAAGTACAATTTTTCAATATCCTGTAGTATTTTGTTGTTTTATTTCCTGATATATGTCGTGATGTATCACTTTGGAGGTATGTTTCCCTAAGCTTCTCATATGATTTTGGCCAAGTATTTTTCTTTTTATATTGTTTACTTCTAACTTCCTCATGTATTATAAAAATTAAAAAAAAAAAAAAAAAATCTGGTTTTGCTATCAGCCCTTTTATGCATCATAACACCAGAACTTCACTGCTTCTTTATTATTGCTATCACTTAATATTCCTTCTCTTTAGCATTGAAAAGGGTAAGTTATATCAATGGACTTAATTAGATGTTCCTTGCAGTTAATAGAATGATTAAAAGTATAAGAAGGTATAAAAAGAAGGTAAAAAGAAGGTATACTTTCATGAATTGTAACTGGTAGTTCTGAGAGTTATTTTCTATATAGGTGGATTTCTCATTCCTCATGTTTTCATCCTGAAGAGATAGAGAATATATATATTTCTTGTATGTATAAGTGTGTGTGCTATATGTCTGTATCTGCCTATCTGTTGATCTGGCTGCTTTGTTCACATTCTGATTTCTGCAGCCCAGGACACCTGCACTAACCACCTGCACTTTGCAGGTATCTAATAACTTATAATGATACTCTGTTGAAGACTTAATTACCTGTATGTAGTTGCTGTTTCTCACACTGTTTCAGGTTGTAATTACTTGAAACTTAAATCACATTGCAGTGTTTGCATGTGTGTGTGTGTGTGCGCACGCTCGTGTGGGGGGATTCAACCTAGAGTGACATAATGATTAGCAATTAGGTATGATCTTTATCTAGCTCAGTAGCTGTTCAAAATAGCTATGGCAGAAGTGTGAGATGAATTACAATTTACTCTCGACTGCTAATACCTGCTTTATATACAATCATCTGTTATTCAGCTGCATCCATAAAAATGTTGATTTTCTTAAATTTTCTCCAACAGAATGAATTGTCTAATTTTCCAGAGAAAATGGTCATGACAGAATTGCTTAAAAATATATATTAAAATATGTGCCCATTGCAACATCTTATTTGTGACAAAATCCAAACATTGTGTCAGAATCATGGCACTTTCGGGTGGAAAAAAAAAGAATTAAGCATCTAATGGCTTGCAGTGAAAAAGTTGTCTCTCTGTATTTATAAAATGGTTAGATGAATTCCATCAAGCAGTCACTGAGATTGGAAGGAACATCTAGAGATCATCTAGTTACTACATTTACTTAAGATCGTTTCTGTCAGGTTTTGAGTATCTTAGAAGGAAAAAGACTGCACATCTACCTTCTTGTGCTTGACCACCTCATAGTTTAAAAAAAATAAAGATGTTTAGTTGATTTTTTTTTTTTTTTTAACTTTTAACTGGAGTTTCCTGTATTTCAGTTTGTACCCATTGTTGCTGCTTCTGCTAGGCACCACTGAGAAGAGTCTGGCTCTGTCGCATTTATTCCTTCCATCAGGTATTTATACACATTGATAAGATTCCCTTGAGACTTTACTTTTCCGGGCTGAAGAGTCCCAGCTCTCTCAGCCTTTCCTCATATGAAAGATGCACGAGTGCCTTAATCATCTGTGTTGGCCCTTTGCTGCATTTACTCCGGGAAGTCCATGTCTCTTTGTACTGGGGAGCCCAGACCTGGATGCAGTACTTAAGATTTGTCTCCCAGGGGCTGAGCAGAAAGGAAGGATCACCTCCCTCAACCTGTTGGCAATACTTCTGCTAATGCAGCAAAGGATGGATGCTGTTGATTGTTTGCTGCAAGGGCATATTGCTGGCCCATGTTCAGCTCAGTGTCCACTAGGACCCACCAGGTCCTTTTCTGCAAGGTTGCTTTCCAGCCAGTAGGAGTTGCTTTCCCTGCCTGTAGGAGTGCATAGAGTTATTCCTTCTCAGGTGTTGGTTATTCCCTCTCAGGTGCTGGTTATTCCCTCCCCAGGACTTTGCACTTCTCTCTGTTGAACTATGTGAGGTTCCTGTCAACCCATTTCTCCAACCTGTCGAGGTCCCTCTGAATGGCAGCACACCCATCTGGTGTGTCAACTACTCTTCCCAGTTTTGTATCATCTGCAAACTTGCTGGGGGTGCCCTCTGCGCAATCATCCAGGTCATTATAAAGAGGTTAAACAGTAGCGGATGCCATATTGATGCCTAGTGTACACCACTAGTGACTGGCTTCCAGCTGGACTGTATGTCATTGATCACAACTATTTGAGCCCAGCAGTTCAGCCAGCTTTCAGTCCTCCTCACTAAATGTCTATTTGTCTGGTTTGTACTTTATCAGTTTGTCTGTGAGGATGTTATGGGAGATTGTGCTGAAAGTTTTGTTAAAATCAAGATAAAGAATATCCACTGCTCTCCCCTATTCCACTCATCCAGTTCTGTCATCAAAGAAGGTTATCAAGTTGGTTAAGCATGATTTCCCCTTTGTAAATCCATGCTAACTCACAATCACTTTCCTGTACTTAATACTGGAAGCCATTGCCAGACATGCTACTTGCTCCATCACCTTTACAGGGATGGAGGTGAGGCTGACTGGCTGGTTCCCTGGATTCTGTCTTTGCCCTTCTTGGAGACAGCAGTGACATTTGCCTTCTCCCAGTCCTTGGCTATCTCCCCCAGTTGTCATGACCTTTACAACATAACTGAGAGTGGCCTCACAATGACATCAGCCTTAGTGGGTATATACCATCAGGTCCCACAGCCATGCCTATGTCCAGTTTGTTTAAATGTACCCTAGCTGGATACTGTTTCCCTGCGGGTAAATCTTCCTTGCACCAGACAGGGGCCTGGGATTCCTGAAGGTCGATCTTGCTGGTACAGGCTGAGGTGAAGAAGGCATTGAGTACCTCAGCCTTTTCCATGTCCTTTGTCACCACGTGCCCTACTTCTTTCAGCAGTGGGCCTGTGTTTTCTCTGATGATGTATCCATAGATGACCTTCTTGTCGCCCTTCATGTCTCTAGGCCAATTCAGCTCCATGTGGGCTTTGGTTTACCTAACCCCATCCCTGCATGCTCAGATGGCATCTCTATATCTCTGCTGGGTTATCTCTGTAGGGTTACCCTACCCTGCTTCCGTCTCTTGTACACTTCCTTTCCATGTTTGATCTTGGACAGGAGGTCCTTACCCATCCCATATTACTTGAGAGATAAGTATCTGCAGATAGGTATTTTCAACTCTTTCTTTTCTTTTTGTTTTGTCAGTTGTGTGGAGCTCATTGCCTGTATCTACTCTGATTATACAGTCTACTTTAATGCTGCCTTTGACTAAAATAGAGCTGCACTTCTCCCATCTACCCACACTACTCTCATCAGGAATACCTATGGCAGCCTAAAGGATTATCCATGCTTTATCTATCTGGACTCTTGGGCAGACTCTTATTACATATGCAGTGTTAATCTGGAAAGAAGGGATTTCAAAGGGTTTGTTTTTAAGAACTTTCTGGATATTTAGTTGTTTGTGCCATTGGATTTTTCTCCTCTTACCATTTGATACAAAGACACCACCAGGATTTTGCAAAATAGTTCAGAATATGCCATCATGTAAGTTGAGCTGTTGGAGGTGCTGCTGTGGTTTGATTTCCATGAAGATGAGATGGTTTCAGACCGTTTCTGGATGGAAGATTTCCCTGGATAGCGGGTAATATAATATTTCCCCATTTCCTGATGGTGTTAATTGAGTATAACTATAAAAATATGTCCCTTAAAACCACACACAGATTGATAATGATGATTACAACATTTCTTTCTAATTGGAACTATGGTTAACCCCTAAAAGGAGAATTTGGCAATACTAAATAAGTGATGTAATGTTGCATATCCCATTTCTTCATGGGCAGATTTGTCTGATGCTTGCTTACATCTAAACTGAAATGGAAATCCATTTTTGCAAATGTTTTAGTATATCCATTTATTACAAGTTGGTAAAACAAATTTATTGCCATGGAAACAAGATTCATTTTTTAATAAGCCACAGCACAGGGCTAATTTAAAGTAATCTGATAAAAATAATTAAGGAAGAAGAGACTTTAGGTAATACACTCGGCAGGAATACCTGTGTGCTGCTTAGTAGTTTGCAGACCCTTCAGTGTGAGGTGGCTAACTTGATAGTCCAGGTGTTGTGAATTGCATTTGTCATGCTGTGCATCTTCGGGAATTGAACCGTTCGCCCATGTCACTGAACCAACAGAGATGGATTTTCCTCATTAACTGAATCCCAATAAGGTAATCGTCATAGACTTTTGAAATGGATGTGTGTATTTGATGTGTATTATTCATTCCACCTAAGAAAAGTCTTTAGCTAACCATATTTTAATGACCTAGGAGACTTCAAGGGAACTATAATTAATATTCAGAAAGTAATCTATATTTTCATCTGGAGTGTGCAGTTTAATTAAAGGGAAAGGACTGAAAAACAAAACACTAAACTTGGTTAAACATAAAAAAAAAAAGTTTATTTTCAACTGAAATCTCTTAACGGAGCAAGTTATTTCAATAAAAAGAAAGTAGTTGTTTCTAAAAATTGAATGAAGGCCAAGTCATTAAAACATTTTAGCTTCTGAAAATCATTTTGGTTTTTACATGTTTTTTTCCTCAGTTCCAATGTGTTTAAGTTAAAGGATTAGAAAAAATCATACTAATTTTCATTCAGTTTGTAAGGAAATCATTTGTGATAATTCAGAGTTTAATAGAGAATTAATTTTCTTTCACGTGATTTTTTCTTGGGGTTGTGAAAGATACTGTCGCGAATGAGTGGTTTAGAGGCCACTTAAAGAATCACCGTCAAATGTATTAACAGAAAGTGGTTTTAATAGAGATTTATAAAGGTGCAACCTTACAGAATTTGATGGCAAGGTTCACTCTACTACTTACTACACGGATGAAACATACAAAGAAAAATCATCTAAGGGTTTATATCTTAGGGACCATATGCGTTTAGCAACAGTCTAGGGTTCATTCACAGTTTAGCAACACTTAATCATCAACTAATCATTAACAAACTTTAGTAGCACTTAATCATTAACTAATTTGACATTTACAAAGTAAGTTAGTGGAGTCTACTACAATCACAACTTAATCACAACTTATGCTTACTATTAGTTCACACACACACACACACAGAGAAATACACATATACATGTACAGAAGGTACCTGTTAAAAATTCCCCTCGAGTTCAGTGAAGAAATATTCACATCAAATATCTAGGCATTTTTTCTCAACAAGCGAAAGGTTGAGCCTCGAGGAGTGAGGGACTTCAGCCCAGGTCCCATCGTCAGCTTTTGGATATCCTCCGAATATCGCAGACTCGAGAGGTCGTGAGCTCTGAGAGGCATCCCACTCAGAGGGAGATGCTGGGCGCAGCCCGCTGCGGTCCAGGAGAGCTCAAAGGGCCTCACTTAGGGCTTTTCGCAAGGTGGGTGGCTTTAGTCATCCGTAAATTTCCTGGCCACAGTCGCAGGTGGTAATTACTAAAAATTCTCAAGGTTTCAGTGTTCTGCCCTGGACACCTGGGCCAGGCAGTAGGAGTACGTTCCCAGCCTCAGCTATGCAGAGTTTCTGATACAGTCAAGGAGCGCTGAGTTGCCAGACTCGGTACACCAAGGCCAAGGTTTCATGGAAATTTCTGAGATCAACAAGCGGCCCAGATCAACAAGTGGCCCAGGAAAAGGGGTGTGTGTGAATGCACCACCACAGATACTCTTCATATATGGTATATACTCTAAACAGATATTTACAGAGCAGCTGTTTCTTGCATCTTGTATTACTGTGGGTTTCTACTACTATATTGGAGCACATCTGCACTTTACCATACAATACAAAAGCGACCCAACCTGTGGTTTCTTGACATGAACTGTGTCTGTAATTGGACGTTAACAGCAGAAGTTTAATCTGTGTTCCACTGTGCAATGCAAAAATGACTAAGAGGGTAGTTTAATGTTGAATATACTGAATACTCAACTCAGTGGAGTAAGAATAATGATCTGACTTTACCTGATGTACATCTAAAACATGAGAGCTGTTAGCTACCTGATATACATTTATATAATTTTAAATTTGTCAGGGTATAGAAGGACTCAGAAAAATTCCACCCAATATCTGGTCTCATTTCTGACCATGAAATTCTTTTCACTTAAGGCTGAAATATCAGGAGGGAATGTGTGGTAGTTAATCCTAGACTACTGAGGGCTCCGATTCTAATAGTCCTTCCCGAAAACCAAGCAGTGTTCACCAAGGAAGAAGCATCACTAAGAGAACATGGACACTTTAAAAAAAAAAAAAAGTGGGTGGTTTTATTTTGTTTTGCTTTGTTTTTTAGTAGCACATGGTACTTCATGGCTCAGAGTTCATCATGGAGAATTCAGCCAAGGAAGGATAACTTCAGAGTTACCATTAGAATAATTAGGGTGATTTTTCCTTCTCCTAGAAAAACTTTTATAGAAAGCTCATTTAAAAGACTGCTGATCAGATATGCTCATGTGCTGGTGTGAATGTGGGTTATACAGAAAGGTATGTTTTGTAGAAAAATATATTTTGTGTATGAAACAATAAACTTGTCATGTGTCTTTTAAAAGAAAATACAAAACTATAGATGAGGTGGATTATACATGCACAGTACTGTACAGCAATTCAGAAATATACGAAGACATGTTTAACTTGCATTTTACTCATTTTTTAATACAAATGGGAAAGAGACAAAGTGGGTTTTTTGTATGAATTATATCAATTTAACTGTGTTGGAGTAACAGATATCAAAATAGGTATGTGCAGCTGTAGACACACTCAAACTAGTGGCTGCTATAAATTGAATAAACACTACACTATTGCTTGCAGTATTAAACGGTTGGATTTCTAATTAACCCCTCATATCCCATATTCAGGATGACTTTCCTGCTTATAGAATGTCAGGTGTTACAGAAGTCTGTAATCAGTCGCAGGGTGATTGAATGCAGCAGAAATGGTATTTTTCAACTCAGGGAGCACTCAACGGCTTTCTTTCCGGTCTCCTCCTCATTTTTCTCTATGTCAAAAAAATAAGTCTAGGGTTTATGCTACTGTCCTGCCTCATGTACATCTATAGAGATTACAAATCAATGTTATACAGCAACAATATAGTGTCATTAAAAAAATTCTGAAACTGCTATACATTCTTTAACAGCTAATAGATCTATTATGAATGGGAATTTAAGTTATGCTTGATAATAACCATGAAATGACATGCTCTGAAAATACGGATACAAACACTTGACCCAGCTCAGTTGTGACGAGCATAATTTCCAAATGTCCTCATTTATAATTTTAAACCTACATTTACTTTTCATTGTTTCCTTGTTAGTTGCTAATGGCTTAGATTCTAAGTACTTTGGTTTAGTTTCATATGACAGCTCCCAAAGAAAACTGCAGCTTAGCTACATCAGGCAATCAGTATTAATACATGGAGGCAATGTTGGACCATCTCTTTGTTGCTATCCCCACTGTTCCATCTAAAGATGGCCCAGAAATTTCAGCAGGTGAAGGAAACACTCTGTAAAATGTTCCACTCTGAGAAACAGTATCTGGGTGTAGGAAAGTTTACTATTGAAACAGTAAATAGAATTAACAGTCCTAAACAGTAATGCTACTTCTTGATTTGCCTGAACAACTCCTTTCTGAACCCATATTTTCCATGAAACTATTTATTCTGATTTTCTCTAAGCATTGAGCAAGTCCTCTAAGTTCCAAGTAGGGGAGATACTACACTAATATGTATACGTGTGTGTGTATTAGTGTTAGTTCTCACATATTTGCTTCTCACTATGTGCCCATGTTTTCAGTTGGAAGGCAGTGACAAGTTGTTTAAAAGGCTTATGTGAAGAACTTAGTTACAGACTATTTCAGATTCAAATTTCATTTAAAAGAGCTTCCTCTGCCTTTTATATTATAGATAATGTATTAATGCTATGAATCACATGAGGTTTGAGTTGAAACACTCTGTTCAGTTAGTCTCTCTGAATACCAGAGATACTTGCCATGGCACTGGCGGGTTGACACAAGAAATCTTGGAGTCCAGAGCCCTTGGGGAACAGCAGTGGGAGCTCAGGCGAGATGTCCCAGGACTTCTCAAATGAAACTAGATGCTTCCTGTACCTAGGCAATTGAGTCCTGTCTATGTAGTGTCATGGTTGTTCATCAGAAGTCTCTCACAATAGCAAAACATGGCTTGGAGTTTCCCACTTAGGCTAAATTTCTCTTTCTCTTCTAGTGTTTTTGAAGATCACACTGAATTTTCCTTTAACAACAAAATGACATTATAAAAGTAAACAATTATCTTGAAAAAAAAATTTAAGAAGAAAAGGGAGAAACATGTAGTAGGCAGGAAAACTGACATTTACCCATAAATAGGTCGAGATAGTTTTCATAATATATTTCGCATTTGCGGAACATGAATCCAAAGGTTTCCAGTAATTGCAGGTTCCTGATAATCCATTAGAGGTACCAAAACTACATCTATGACTCTGAGTTTTTAATGAAGACAACCATGTGGCTAAAATTCCCAACCATGTTAGGCATTGTGTAATGCAGTCATTACTGAAAATGTTGGGCTGAGAAATGGTGGGGGAAAGTGTCTCAAGGACATGTACCATAATTCAGTATAATTAGCTGTTGCTTAATATTCTGTACTACCGCTGAATTGTTTACAGGCTGAGATGCATTAAGAGCACCAATGACTGTAAGAAATGTTAAACTAATTGAAAAAGAAAGTATACAGTAACCTCTGCCAAGTTTTTTGGGGATTTTGTGGTTTTTTTGGTTTTTTTTTTTTGCTTGCTGAAACCATCATTACTTGGCTTTCATTTGACGAATAATCCCATGCTATGTCTAATAAGACATTGCTAGTCTTTGTTTCCAGTGTTTCTGATTCAACCTACAGCATTTGCAAGCTGTAATAAAAACTGAACTAGTTTGATGCTGAATCAGATTCCAAGGTCACAAATCATGGGTGTATCTGATGCCACAGTCATCACTTTAACTTAGATAATGCCTATGTGTCCTGGGAATTCTTGTAGTCATTGAAGAGAGAAAAAGAGTGTTAGCTGCTAAGTGATCTAAAGCTTGAATTAATCTGGCCTCAGGTATTGGAATTCAAGATATTTTTTTCTTAAAATACCACTCTCTTGTTTTCTTTTTTTTTTTAATCTTGTTCAGAAATGTTGCTATTTGTGATGACAATGATTAAAAACGTGCTTAGTCAAAGGAAAGAGTCAGCTGCTTTGTAACATGCTGGTATCTGCCATTTTTCATCTAGAATATTTGCTGATATAATTCACATTTCAAACATGGGGCTTACGTATAGGGTTTTGGGGTTGAATAGATCTTGTTCATAGTGCAGCGACGTGTTTAGTTATTGGTTTAAACTAATGTAGTTGATGACAATATCTTAACTGTAGGTGACTTTCAACTGTAGGCCGTATCTTTAAAACTTTCAATTATGTAAATACTTGTGATAGCATGATTTCCTGAAACCATACATAAAGTTTATTTTTGCTCAGTCATCAATAGCTGTTTTGGGAATCTCAGCCCAGATCTCTATAGGTATGTAAGAGCCTAACACATACTGACATTTGTAAAAGGTGCTGAAATAGCTTAAATCTGTGTAGCTGCACCTGAACTCTGCTCTCTAAGATCTGCATGGTAATCTCCCATGTATATAAATTTTAGTGTTTGCCTTTTTTCTTCAGTTTATAACCTGAATACGCTTGTTTTCATATTACTTTCCTTTCCCTGTTTGACAAATCCTAACTTTTAGCTGTTATTATTATTTGATTGACGGTAACCTGTTTCATAATGTATTAGATATTTTCTAGTTTTAGCTGCCTAGTACTTTACCAAGTAAATAGAACTAGAAAAATGCCCTGATTCTTAATTCATCATAAGCAAAAAATTAAATATTTCAAGATATATTTTTCCAGAAGATTCAATGCAGTTTTTCTTGAGACTTTCACTTTAACTCATACACTTTCCTCATGTCCCCTTCAGGATGGTCCCAATGGGTGATTTTCTAAGTGATATGGAAGACTTAAAAACCTGATTAGATAAAGCATGTGTGAAACAAAATAAAAATAAATATTCTTGAGCATTACTTGAGATACCAGAAGCATTTTCATACATTCATATCAGCTAGAGATGCTTAAGACAACACTTCTGTCTTGCAGGCATTCATTACTTCTAAACATGTATGTACTCAAATGCATTTATTACTTTTTGTAACTTTCCTTACATTCTTTCCACTAAATTTTCAAGATGCATAGGTAACTTAGCAGAAATTATAAAATAGATGGATTTTTTTTGTTGTGAGACGAGCTTTGTATACTATCCCAAATCTCTTTTAAGCTTCTCTGTACATGAAGTGGCGGGGGGGAAGGAAAGGTGGAACAAAACAGAGGAAGGAAGATTAGACCTCAGTCCCCTGAGGTGATTGCTTAGTTTGTGTGTGTGTATGTAATTCTTGATGCCTTACTTCAGAGAGAATGCAAAACCTAAGAGCCTAAAATCTTCTCACAGCAAATAAGTTTCACTTCATATATTTTCATACAGTAACTTCAGGATATTTTGAAATAATCAGAAATTGACCAGTCCCATGAAACAGCTCCATGCGTTGTCCCTCTTTCAGATTTACAAAGAAACTATATCGCTGCTAAAAACATCTCCTGTGTCTTCAATGACATTATTCAAAATCTGGGACTGAGAAAAATTTTACTTTCAGCTATCCCACAAGGTAATTAAACTATTACTAGATACATTTAATGGCTTCCAGTTGCCAGCATGATTGAAATATTTTATTAATTTAGTTATCTAGCTAGTTTATATACTCCCAAAATTACTCTTGAATATTATCTATTTGAGCATTCAGTTGCTCATTCAGATCCGGGAAATGCAGAATATAGCGTTCTCCACTTCCTTACCTTTCAATATGTTTTGTACTGACTACAGCATTATACATGGCAGGAGTGATGAGTGTCATTACAGTTACACATTCTGTGGATTTCATTTCTTAACAATATATAATAGTGTCTCAATCAACCTTTCATGCTTTTCAAATGAGCTATACTAACTTCAGCTAGCTTTCAGTGTGTCATACTCTAGCTCAAGTAAATAGTTGCAAATAATCCAAAATAGGTTTAAAGTGTGGTTTAGTTTACAGCCAGTTATCGGAGGTCCTTTGCAGAACTTAAAAAGAACTTAGGAAATTGTGGTACTGCATACTGTGGGAATCATATCTACGAAATTACACACGTAACTAAGTTACCTGTCTTGAATTATCCCTTTTTTCGAGTGTGTGTAGTTTTCTTACAACTGCCCTGATATGAAACCATTTTTCAGCA
>NW_009235079.1:29295-59746 GCF_000690835.1 Fulmarus glacialis
TTTTTTTTTTAATTATATGCATTGTCTTAATTACTGAAAGTCATGTTCAAATATCTCATAAAGGACTCAGGATTTTGAATGATGAAATGAATAATCTTAGAATTAATTATACTGTTATATCTATTCCTTCCTTTCACACCTAAAGCCATTCTTTTAGCTTATTTCTTTCCATTTACTTTTCACACACAGTAAGAATCAGATTATGCCATCTGAATGCCACTAGAATATGTCACAATTAGAGGAAGTATGCTCAGTATATTTTAAACTATACATCTGTGCTACCTTGACATATTTTACAAATAATAATTTAAAAATTATGTGCATATATGTTTATTAGAGTAGGTGAAAAAATATAACAAATTATTTTCTATTTTTCATGTTTACTACTGGAAACCAAAAAATATTTCAAACTAATCTTTTAATTTTAGGATCTATTTTATATGTTTATTATTTTACAGTATTTCAAGATACATAGTGTCAATATAATAATATGGTGACATATGATGTTTTTAAAAAATGTTGAAATATATCCCTTGAAATGAGAAGTTCAATTTCCTACCAACTTAACAGAGTTGGTAGGAAATAATTTTATTTCTTTCCCTTTCATTCTGTGTAGCATTTAGTCTCTGAATGATTTATGTATTGTTTTGTTTCTCATTATTATTTTTGTTTAAATATTTGATCTTATTTTCCATCACTGTGATTTGTGAACTGACAAAAAAGTGTGACTAGATTTGATTCCCAAGATTATGCAAGTCCACTGCCCTTAAAAGAAAATCTTTATCTTGCAGATATTTTTGACTGTGCACGTAAGCCCCCTGATGAAAACAAAATGCTTTCTCTCACAAGTTATTTAAAAGCAATGTCTAATCATCATTCATACTCCCATTTGATGAGATGAAGGAAACCTGGAGATGTACAATTTTTGGAAAACAGTACATATGCACACACTATAATTTAAAAACAAACAAACAAACAAACAAAAACCCAACACTTCAAAATCCTTCCCAGCTGTCATATCTGACAGGGTACAAATGAAGATTGGAACAATGTTTATTCATTTTCTTTCCCCTCGTGACAGATATACCCCTGAAGGGGAAGAATTGAGAAACTGTATGCTGAAGGCTCGCTAATATTTTTGTGGCTGCAGAGAGTCAAGTGCATTATAGACATTTGAGCAGCCTTTCTTCCATTTAAGGCTTTACCCTGATCACTGATCTGGAGATTTGCTTGAATATAGTAATGATCTATTACACCTTTATATGCTGCATTAAGGCTCATGCTATGAAAATGCTGCACTGAACCATCAAACGGTAATCTTTGAGAGAGCACCTCACTATTATATAATACTTATGGGAGGCTGGCCTCTGCGATTATATGGAAAATCTGACCTTGTGGAGGAGAGCATCTTTATATGCATGTGTACAGAAAACCAACATAAGGGAATAGATTTCAGGGTACAGTGCTATTGCCTAGAGAAAGACAGCCCTAACTGCTGCTGTCACATAAGGAAGAACAAGGCTAACTTTTTATTCAGTTCCAGAAAGATGGACAGTTAGCTTTAGCAAGGCACATACTGTTCTTTTATTGCTACTATATGAGGAAAGCTTTATTTCAGAACATGTTTTCCTGTTTACTTATTTGACAAATTAAATATGTGATTCTTAAAGCATGAATTCAGAATACATGAAGATAAAAATAGAATTACTTAGGGGGGGAAAGAAAAAACAAAACACAAAAACCAGAAAGGCATGTTAAATACATAATAGGGTGTAGAAAAGTGGGAGTTTGTAGTTTCCTGACAAAAATGATCAGAAGATGACTTCAGGAGTTTTCAGGAATTGATACTTAACTGTAATATTGCAGTTCAACATTAACAAAAAATAGAGAGTTGTGAAAGTTTTTAGATCTTTATATTGGTAATTAATTAAACCACAAAGATACATGGTTTCTTTCATTTCTGAGCTAATGTCACAAATAGTGTAAAAACAATGCTTAGTGCTTGAAAGAGCCAAGAGTTGAAGAATGGATTTGTGAATCCCCATAAGCTCATAAGTATCTAATAAATTAACAAGCACCTAAATAAAAAGCCATATAGAATTCTACAGATGTTGAGGAGTCAAGAGCTAACATTGTCTTTTAGCATCATTTTTTAAATTATTTTTATTTTTTAAATGCATGTCAATAGACTTCTCCAAAATACTAGTGGCTGTATATTCAACATCATGCCCAGGTAAGAAAAAAAAGCAGATAGACTGGCAATCTGCTTCCAGTCACAGTGACCTTTAAATTACTTGGGATAGTTAAGTTGGAACACAGACATTACTCGCTTCAAATAACCCTATCTTGTGAAACTTAATTTTAGTTATTTCTAAGGGTAATTGAGAAAGTAAATCATAAATCATCAGTTTAAATTGGGCAATCTGCTTGATATTTATTGACATCACATATTCTCTTGTGTATCTTCAGAATAATGTGACACTAGTGATTTGATCAATTTTCACTCATTTTGTTGACAAACATTAACCAGGGTATTTTCTTTTTTTCATAATCTGAATTAAGTCATGAATCAAAAAATCACAGGGAAGAGAAGGGGAATGGGAAAATAAGAGGCTACAAGCTCCTTCTGAGCTTTCCTCCATTCCGCAGTCCTTGAGTCAAATGGGAGTTAGATATAATATTCTATTAAGATCCCAAAGGACGAAAATGAGACCTGCACCTTGACCCAGCTTCGATTTTTAAATGTTTGCAGAAGAAAGAGAGGTGTTATAAAAGTCTGTTCAAAAAGAAGGATTTCTAGGCAAAGAAGCAGGAAGAATTCGTGCAGTCAGATTGCCTTCATTCAGGTGCATGTTTTCCCTCTTTGGAATGCCACTTACAGCTATCCTCTTTAAAAGGAACAGTCACCAGACACAGTAATGGTTTTGCTGATCTTTTTTCTCCCCCCTGCCCCCAACTTTTCTTTTTTTCCTCAAGTAGGTAGCTCATCCTGCAGACTGTGTTCAATGCCTGACAGTAACAGACATGATCCACAGGGAATCCTGGTAATGCCAGTAGCAAGGCAGCGATCTTGTTGGGATCATGGAGATGTGGTGGGATGGCTCTCATGACTGGAGTGTTGCAATGGAGGGATACAGGTTCTTCAGGAAGATGAGCAGAGGGAGGTGCCTTTTATGTGACAGAACATCTGGAGTGCATCGAGCTCTGCCTGAGGATGGATGAGGAGCCAAATTGGAGCTTACATGTTAAGATTAAAGGAAGGACTGGCAAAGGTGATATTATAGTGGGTGTCTGCTACAGGCAACCTGACCAGGAAGAACAATTGGATGAGGCCTCTGCAGACAGCAGCAGCTTCACACTTGCAGGCCTTGGTCCTCATGGGGGACTTTAAACATCCTGATATCTCCTGGAGGGGCAACACAGCAGGACATAAAGAATCCAGGAGGTTCCTGGAGTGCATTGATGACAACTTCCTGTTCCAAGTGGTAGAGGGAACCAATGAAGAGAGGTGCTCTGCTGGACCTCTTATTCATCAAAAAGGAGGGGCTTGTTGGGAATGGGAAGTTTAAATGCAGCTTTGGCTGCAGTGACCATGAGATGGTGGAGTTCAGGATCCTGAGGAGAGGGAGCAGGGTGAAAAGCAAGCTTACAACCCTGGACTTCAGGAGAGCAGCTTGGAAAGACCTGTGGGATAAAGCCCTGGAGGGAAGAGGGGCCCAAGGAAGCTGGTTATTATTCAAGGATCACCTCCATGCTCAAGAAAGATCTATCCCAATGAATAGGAAGTCAGGCAAAAATGCCAGGAAGCCTGCACAGGTGAACAAGGAGATGATGGGATGCACCCACAAGTGCTGAGGGATCTGGCAGACGTCATTCCGAGGCCACTGTCAATCATCTTTGATCAATCATGGTGACTGGGAGAAGTACCCGAAGACCTGAGGAAAAAAAATGTTGCCCCCATCTTCAAGAAGGGCAAAAAGGAGGACCGACGGAACTATAGGCCAGTCAGCCTCACCTCAATCCCAAGGGAAGGTGGTGGAGTAGCTAGTCCTAGCACATGAACGACAAGGAAATAATCAGGAGTAGTCAGCATAGCTTCACCAAGGGGAACTCATGCTTGACCAACTTGATAAACTTCTGCAATTAAGTGACTGGCCTGGTAGACATGGGGAGAGCAGTGGATATTGTCTACCTGGACTTTAGTAAGGCCTTTGATACTGTCTCCCATAAGATCCTCATAGACAAACTGTTGAAGTATGGGCTGGATGGCAGACAGTGAAGTCTGAAGGAACTAGCTGAACAGCTGGGCCCAGAGGTTGGTGATCAGTAGCACAAAGTCTAGTTGGAGGCCAGTAACTAGCAGTGTACCCCAGGGGTCAATACTGGGTCCAGTCCTGTTTAACATTTTCATTAATGATCTGGATGATGGGGCAGAGTGCAGCCTCAGCAAGTTTGCAGATGACACAAAACTGGGAGGAGCGGCTGATAGGCCAGAGGGTCGTGCTGCCATCCAGAGGGACCCGGACAGGCTGGAGAAATGGGATGACAGGAACGTCATGAAGTTCAACAAGTCGTGCAACTGGGGAGGAGCAACCCCAGGCACCAGTATATGCTGGGGGCCACCCATCTGGGAAGCATCTTGGCAGAGAGAAGGATCTGGGGGTCCTGATGTACACCCAAGTTGAACATGAGCCAGCAATGTGCCCTTGCCACAAAGAGGACTAATGGTATCCTGGGCTACATTAGGCAAAGTATTGCCAGCAGGTTGAGGGAGGTGATCCTTCCCCTCTACTCAGCTCTGGTGAGGCCTCACCTGCAGTGCTGTGTCCATTTCTGGGCTCTTCAGTATAGGAAGGACATGGACATACTGAAGAGAGCCCAGCAAAGGGCCACTAAGATGATGAAAGGACTGGACCATCTCTCCTATGAGGAAAGGCAGAGAGAGCTGGGACTGTTCAGCATGGAGAAGGGAAGGTTCATGGGGGTCTTAACAATGCATATAAATACCTGAAGGGAGGGTGCAAAGAGGACAGAGCCAGGCTCTTTACAGTGGTGTCCAGTGACAGGACCAGAGGCAATGGGCACAAAGTGAAACACAGGAGGTTCCTTCTGAACATCATGAAACACTTTTTTACTGTGAGGGTGACCGAGCACTGGCACAGGTTGCCCAGGGAGGTAGTGGAGTTCTCACTCCTTGGAGGTATTCAGAAGCCATCTGGACATGATTCTGGGCAACCAGGTCTAGGTGTCCCTGCTTGAGCAGGAGGGGTTGGACAGATGACCTCCAGAGGTCCCTTCCAACCTTAGTCATTTTGTGATTCTGTGATACCTATAGGCATTAACCTTTTTCCTACAAATTCATATGCCAAAAAGGCACACCAGAGTTTATCTTAAGCTTATTTTTTATTCTGCTTTTGTGTTGGCTGTATCAATATCTTACCTTGGGAGGCATGGGATGTTCGGGGGTTTTATAGCTGTTTTTACTGTTGGAGCAAAAAGAGCAGAGAAGGTGTAAAACTAGCTAGACTACTCGCTGTCAGAACACTTTGGCATCATGAAATTTACTGTTATGTTTCTTTAAAGCAGCAGTAGATGTCTTGATGAAGTTGTGTTTGATATAGATTTTGTGCCTTGTATCAAATGATTGATATTTCTGCATTGATACAGGATTTACAAATTTCCTTCCTGTCTTCCAGACATGCATACATCCTCAGTTCTACTGGGACATTTTTCTTTTCTGTGTGTATCTAGGCAGCTGTATACAGACACAGACTCCTCCCTCTAGCCTATGAACCATTTAGACATGGGTCAGCTCTCATGAAAGCTGAACAGCCACATACATGTGTACTTTTCTTCCCACCTTGCAGTGCTGCTGATGATCTGAAAGGGGAGTAAGGGCTTGGGATCCTTCCCAACCTTTATGTCTGCACAGCTTCTCCTTGTCTATACACTTATTTGTCACTTGCAGAATTCGTCAGTACTACTTGGTGACCACAGAAGCTTAGAGCCTACTAAATACAAAACCACAATGCACAACAATCCACTGCCACCCTCTTAAATATGCTAACAATTAATTTTCTCAAAATTTCATCTCAGAAGATTGCTTATTCAGACTCATATTCTCCTTTACTCTCCCTTTTCTGTTCATGAACTTGTAAAATTCAATCTCAAAATGCTTTGCTTGTGAGTTGATGAGCTTTTAAGAACTTTCAACCTCTGATGGTTAGAAAACTGCTAATACCTCATCTAAGCACACTAACCATAGTATGCTCCATTATCACACAAGAAGTTTCTCAGTACAACTCATTGAATCATAGAATAATTACAGTTATAGTGAGCAGTGGAAGCTGGTTCTTACTGAATACAAAAAAGCTTAATATTCCTAAGTTACATAAATTGATCTCATATCCTGGTGAGTAACTATACATCATTTCAGCTTTTGTTTTACTAGCATGAAAAAGCTAGGTTGTTTTAATGTCATGTGTTTCCTCTGATAAGCCTAGAAGCTCTTCTCCACACCAACCTGGTTTAGATAAATCTTGTATTTTTAAGTATGATCAGACATCTATAAATAATTCTCCATGAGGCATTTTCAGTGCTTTGTAGATAGGTACACATAGTTCCCTGTTTCTGAAGACTTATCAGTTCTGTGTGTTAGAAACTCATTTGGTTTTTTTCAGTCCAGTCTTAATGGTCACCTGCAATACTAGGATCAACTAATAGAGCCTCTCTCATCTTAGGACAAACATTCTTCTTGTTATTCTCTAAGTGCATGAAATTACAGCTTGCATATTTACATTTCACCTCTTTTCTGTGTTTGGTTTTTTTTTTTTTTAAATCTACAAAGTCATCTAATTACTCCTGAAGGACAATAATACACTCTTCAGTAGTGACACTGCCACTGAAATTTGTCATTGCCAAAATTCCTTGTACTAAAGTCACCAGTGAAAATAATAAATGGGGTCAGTCTCAAGATCAGTTATTAAAGAACATCTTTGGTATCTCTTTCCTTTCTACCTACCTTTCAATGTAACTTTTATTTCGTTGTTTGTTTGGTTGGTTTTTTGGTCATTGTTTTTCTGTTTTTGTGGGGTTTTTTTCTGTTAGTCAGTTCTTTATTCATTTTACAACCCATGTCTAAAACCTGATCTTTTCTGCATTAAATAATATTTTTCCATGAGGCATTGATATCAGAGGTTCTGCTTAAATTTAGATGAATTAGCATGGATGCATTGCATTTTTCTGAGAAGTGTGATGAGGCAACAAAGGCACATTCTCATATTTGATAAAACCATGTTGATTTTAGTCCACTTCCCTCCATGTACAACTACCTTTTCTTTGTCATTTCATTTCTGAGTTGTTTCTGAACAGCAGAAAAACTAAGAGGCTTGTAGTAGTTGAGGCATTTTGCTTTCCTTTTTTTCCTCCGTACATACTTCTGACAGTAGGAATATAGTAGGTTTTCTATTTTTTAGTCCCAAGTTACAACCTCTACATTGAATGACTGAAAATTTGCTGCCAGAATTCTATAGATATCTCAGTTTGTGGATTTTCTTGCCCTTCAATTTTATCAAAGTAAACTCGCTTCTACATTTGATGCAGTCATTTCCATTACCCTATCTTCAGATAACTAATTTTCTGCTATTTTAAATTCGTTAGAAAAGTACAGTTCAAATATGCTTACAGACATTTGTATTTCTGACTTTGATTTACGTAACTCATTGATCCTTTATCCATATCTCTATAGATATTTTCACTTACTCTTAAAATTCTGTCTTTTCTGCTTACTTATCCAAGCAGACTGTCAGCCTTCTGATTTTCTCTTTTCTTTTTGAGGACTCCAGATACTGTGTTTTCATTTAAGTTCAGTGCCTCCACCTCCATGTTCAAACCTTTGGATTCTTCTGTCAACTTTATTAACCATCTTCCTAATTTTTCTGTCTGCCATACTAAAACCCAGTTCCTTAGGTTTTGATCTGTTTCTGTCTTGGGTGCCAATTTGAAATGAACGGAATCATCTAGGGATTTCTCAACCAAATGCGTTTTTTCACAGCATCTTCAATGTTTACCAGAACTGCACAAGTGACTAATTGATTTAGGAACTTACTACATATTCATATCCAAGCATGCCTGAGACTTACCGTTATGGATTGATATGGATCGGAAAATAAATGTTAAGTAGTCGGCAGGAATTATAAAAGTAACACTACTTTATATATCTCACATAATCTTACAAAAAAATTTAACCATTCTCCAGCCCTGATGCAGGAGAAGTATTAACATATCCCCATAAAGCCTTCCCAGGAAGTGTTTTTTTACTTACGAGGAATGTTATCTATTTAATCAGTCTTTTTGATGAGTACGGTATGGTAGCACTATCTTTAATCTTCATTCCATCCTTTCTAAACAGTAAATTCTTTCAGCCAGCTGTATCCCAGTTACAAATGGTCTTGTTCTGCATTTCTATTATTCCTACAATGAATGGTTTCATATCTTTCACAACAATTTCTGAAAGCAGTTGTTTACCAATGCCTGACCCATTGTATAGCAAACAGCCATTTGAGTTGTTTCACTTTGGCCTCATCTTTGCTTTCAGCTGGAGGTGCAGTTAATTTACTGGCTGAAATTTCTTACAGAGTTATGCTCATAAAAACAGGAGGGCTATCCTTTCTCTTAGTGTTTCTTTCTCCATTGTCACATTCTTTTTCAAGGGATTTCTTCTCTGCTGTGCAGCTTTGAAATTTTAATAGTCTTTCAAAATCTTCCCTCGCCCCCAGCTGCGACCCCACAAAGCTATGGTTCCTTTTGAATTCATTTGGCATTCAGACTGCATTTGGCATCTCTCTCCCAGTCCATTCCCAGAATTTCACCTGAGAAGCAGCATAGTCTTCAGCTGCAACTTCGGTTCTTCAGTGATATTGTTGTCCGAAAAGAGGATTCGTGCCCAGCGTGCAAGTAACTAATTCCACACGCTCAGGAGAGATATTGTTTTATTCAGGCCTGGGTGCTCGGTGGACTTGCCACAAATCAAGCACACCTGGTCTAATCACCTTTCTGTTTATATCCATGCTTCTCACACATATTTTAAATTTCTCCTTTACATATTCATTAAATTCCCGGGAACTAATTATAATGTTACATCATCCTAGACACAGGCGCACTAAAGCCTTTAGGGTCTTCTTGAGGGTCTCGGGTGGTCTCTGGTGGTCGGCAGGGTAGTGAACTCTTCATGAGCTTGTTTCTGTCTTTCCTTGTAAGGTCGAGGTTTGTCTCCGAGCCCCGTCTGGGCCACGTTTGTTTATGGTTCTCGTTTCCAAGGTTAATCTTCACTAGAATCTAACAATGCTTCTAGAATACACAGTTTATACTAGTTACAATTCCACACACTTACAAACACAACACCTGTTAGTTACCTAACTTCTAAACAACAAATTTTCATTGTTTAAAATTACAGAAGCGAGCAATATAAAATAATAGGTACTGTAACAAACTGTATCTACTACATCAATATCTTTTGTGAAGTTTATCAAGTAGTAGTTCCTGCAGCTTACACTGTCCACTTTAAGTTAATGTATTTATAATTTTGTGGTCTCTGATGATCTACTTTCTTGTTACTATTGCCACAGTGTTCCTTACCCATACCAAGCTATGAGATTAAAAAGAACAGGGAAAAAAAGAAAAAAAAAAGAGCCCACCCAATCACACATTTTCCTGTAAATCTTCCTTGAAAATACAAAAACGCTTGTGTAAATATGAAATATGAGAAAAGATTCAGGATTTAAATTTTCATTTCTAATTCTTCTATTTTTGCTGAACATTGCCTTACCACTTAGAAGTCTTTCTTATTAAGTTATCATCACTGAAGTTTTCTCTGAAGATATAAATGTGCCAAGCTTAAGAGTTTCACAAAATAGTATAGGTATTTATAATAAGCATTTTTTTTTTTTTTTTAAGGAGGTTGTTGTTAATATGTAACATCTGCCATGTTGCTTTCTTGAGTTTCTTACTTGGCTTCAAAATAACAGTGTTTTTTAAGATTTGAAAATCTGTTAAAATAAATACTAAACCCCATTTTCCTACAGTCATCATAGTTCCTCTACCTTATTAGATAAATACTACTATCGTGTCTCAGTATAGCAGAGAATATTATTGCTACTGCAATAAGTGATTTATTAGTTATAATTTCTAAGGTACGTGAATAGTTGCCAGTACTTTTTACATCTGCAGTGAGAATAGCAGATCTTTTCAAGATGCTTCTAGCACAATTGTAAAAAGCCTGTAACAAGGAATTGATTTCCTATAACAAGTTGCTATAGCTGTAGCTTTATCATTGTGTCAGTAGGTACAGTGTAAAATCTGTCCTCATAGTGTGCAACTAATATACCCACTTTCTGCATTGTGTCTTTTCACAGGAGGCTATATAGAAAGGATTTTTCAACTAGGAAGAAAAAAACTCTATCCCTATGTAAAGCAGCCTTGTCCTCCTACTTGTTAATTTGAATCAATGCAGCTGGTATCAACTTCCTTGTAATATGAGGACTTGACCTTCCTAGGTCCTTGTGATGCAGAATCTCGTCAATAGTCTCTCTGTAGAAATCTTTGTGTGTGCAAAAAAAACCCAGCAGAATTTACTTTGTGCAGTATGCTATTTAGTTTGCACAACAAATGGCATTTCTTTAAGACCAAAATGCTACCTGTCATTTAGCTAGAAATTTTAACTGTAGTAGTTTTGCAGTTTCAAGTGAGTTTTCTAGTTGCACTGTTTCCCTTGTTTTTTCACACAGTCTTCTGTGACCAGTAGAATGTGAGTTGGTGAGAAGCTTTCTATATTGGTCTTCAATAGCATAAATCAATATACTGATGCTAGAAAAGCAGATTTGGTCTTAATCCAAGGGACAGTAGTTAATTTCTCTGCACCATGAAATTGATCCTTACTGTGAACATTTCCTAAATCAAGAGAAAATTTCCAAAGGATCTGTGTGCTCTGATTTAGTGTTTTAGATTCATGAGCTTAAGCAGCACTTCTTTTACTTACTTTAAAGAAAATACAAAAGAAACAAGTGTCAACTTAGTATATTTGTTTATAAATCCTTCAAGTATTAAGGTTTGTATAGTTTTTATTGTTACCTTATGTCTCTAATATATTGAGTAATTATACATGAACAGTTTTGCGTCTCAAAGAAATAGTATCAAGACAAAAAACTTTATAATGTATTACACTATTAATGGTTTTATGTATGCAGATCATATATAATGCACTAATACAGTTATATCCTCCTCTAGTCTCTGTCATCTAACCACTAATTTTGCTATATAGACTGAAGATTTCCTCATATCTTTATTTTATTCGATCATGCTTTATTACACAAACCTTATTGGAACTGTATTGAAAATATCATTACACAAGTTTATTATGTAGGAAGAGAATTATTATCTTTGTAAGCAAGCTGTTCACTCAGTTCTTATTCCAAGATTTTTATTAGATAATAGGAAATAAAATATTTGTATAGTTTACTCTACAACCTGTGCCAAAGTCTATACACTGGCCTCTCTATGAACTGACATTAAGCCGTCTTGCCCTGTCTGCCTGCCACGGAAGCCTAGCCAAACCTGTAAAGTTATCAAGTTTCAAATAAAGTTTAGGTCTCAAATAAAATTTAAGTTAGTGATTAAGACCCTGCTCCTGCATACACTAAGTATATGCAGTGACTTCTTTGTGCACAAAGAGTCATGTGTACTCTGAAGTCAGACTATTTGAATACATGCATTTTAATACATGCTCAATCTTTGCTAGGATCTGAGTGCAATGGACCACAAATTCTGATGTAAAAAGTCTGTATTGTACCTCAACTCTCTTCAGTTGCTACTGTGTGCAACTCTGCTTTTGGTCTGTATCTCTTAGCCCCTTTTAAGCTATTGATTTGATAACCCAAGGGATAGCATCCTAATTCAAAAATTGAGAGAAAGTGGATTCCCATGTTATTTCCCTGAAAATAAAAGTTGTCTGAATGTATACTACTAATGCCCAATAGTTTCAAATGCAGATGTTCTGTTCTGCAAGTCAGAAGCTTTACAGTGTGGTGTTTTATTGGTAATATCTACTTATTTTGGAAGGAGGAAGATAGAGTTCCAGGTTGAGATCAAACACAACTTTTCTGCTACTTGCTAATACAGACAGTCATAGTTGTTGCATTGAATGGCCTCCTAGAAGATCGCAAGGACTAAGTCTATGACCTCTGGATTTAAATTCAAGCAAGATTCATCAGCTCAGTTGTCCTGTGAAATTGCTGCCAGTACTGTAAGATGCTCACTGGGGTCAAAGTACCAGGTTCTGTCACTGTGGTTCATACATCCAATAGGGCTAGGAAGCTTGATCTTGTACTTTGCGGTAGCATGCAACTCAAATTGTTCTGGAAATACCCACTCGTGTGTAAGTGTACAGTGAAGGATTGAACATACCATGCAGTTGTAGGCTACCGTGTCTTTGAGAAGACTGTACAGTAACAAAAATGACTGACTGTACAGTGAAGAACAGGCTATGTCCAAGTAACTGAAATTAAGCATTAATGATCCTATATTAGCTAAGGAGTAAGTTTTAACACTGTTTTCTCTATTTTAAAACATCTTTTTAATATACCCTGACACTCAATTCAATCTAATAAGTAATGCTATGTTTAATAAATCAAACTGTGAACTAATTTCATATTCTAACGAGAACTTAGTATCTGCCATTTTACTTAGTGTTTAAGGAAATATTAACTTCTGCTTTTCCCTACTTCATTAAAAAATGTTAATTTGGAGATACTAAGTTGCGCTGAAAAATTACCAGACATTTTCTCATGTCATTGAAGGTCAAAGCATCTAAACTAGTAAAGGCATGTTAAGAATCAGACTGCTTACAAAATTTAGCAAAGTACAAGCTATTCATTCAGAAGTTCATGGTAGTTCACTGGTTTAGATAGAAAGACTCCTAAAATGCATAAAAGACGTCCTACCTGAGATCCTTGGTCACCTGCTGTGTTTTGATTCTGCTGGCTCATTTATGACTGCCAGCAGAAACTTTTATTTTAATTAGAACTTTTTTGTTCAGTCCTTTTTGTCTCAAGTTACCCTGTTGCATAACATTAAAGACCCAGATTCTGTCGTTGTTTCAAAAGCAAGTACATTTTTCTTCTGGGCATCCTGGCTTTATGCAATCTATCTAGAATGTAGCTCAAAGATACCAGCAGAGCGAAAAGTCTGTGTTGAGGATGATTTTCCTGACCACTTGCTTTTAGACACATAGATGTGGGAAGATAGAGCAGTGAACATCAGCACTGTCTTTGGGGAAGATACTATTATTTATGCAAGAATGGGATGACACTGGGTGGAAGTTAAATTATGCTTCAGAATAATAATGCCTCCAAGGGGTATCTGAGATAAATTATCATCTTCAAACACCTAAGCAGGGAGTACAGCCATGTGTTCAGGTTACCCTGAACTTAGACCAGTGTGTAGAATAACATTTTAACAGTGTTTTGCAGAATGGATCATGCTCACTGCAAGCTGCATGTTAAGTGAAGAGACCCAGGTTTCTATAAATGTTTGTGTCTAAAGATCTGAGTAAGTGACTTAACTCATATATCAAAATAATTATTCCAAATGGAAATTTTATTCTGAAATGGTATTTATGTGTTTTTTTCTCTCAAATGAATCGGTCTCCTGCTTTGAATTGGGGATATAGATTATTGGTGGTCTTGTCTGAAATTCGGTAAAATAAAATAATCTATAATTTAGAGCAAGTATTTCAAATAAGTGATTTTAGAATAGCTCCCTTCTTTTCTGGTTGTGGTAGCCTGTCTGGCTCAATTCAGGGCTACCAAAGTGTTGTGTCACTAAACAATGATGAAAACCACGTGTGGGTCTGATATGATGAAGCATCCCTTTTACCCAGAAAAGACTGATTTCACACTGCACTTCTCTGTTGTTCTCTTGATTCAATAAACATGATAGCTTTCGTAATATTTTCTCACAGTTTTCTGTCACCTACTTGAAAGTTAGGGATGTTTATACCAATTTATATTATTTGCTCTTCATGAAGAAAAATTTAGACTCAGGAAAATGCCTTGAATTCTTTTGCTATGTAGCTATGTTGTCTTACTCTTCAGGAGTCCAAAAAGTCCAGTTTGTTTTTATTTTCTTTCATATTTAGTGTGGTGTACCCTTACTGAGCTATTAAATGTTAACTTTTCTAAGAGGATGTGATTTTAGACCTCCTGTGTCCAAGGCTGTCTGGTTCTCAGAAGTTTCCTTTTGCTCTACTAGACTGAGTTGCTCTAAAGATTCTGGCAATTTCACTGTTAGTTATCTGATAATTTAGGGCTATATGTGGTTTCCCCTTCTCTATCCTTTCATTAAATTTCTGGTGTCACTATAGTCAGTACCAGTACAAAAAGAACTGAGACTGGGAGTCAGAATTGCCAAAGATAATATTTGGGTTCTGTCAAGAAGAATGTTAAATAAAAACTATTGGGCTTTGGAAAGGAATGCTGTGGTTAGGATGCCAAGAAGTGGATTTTAACTTCAATTCTCTTTGAGTTGAAGTATGCCCATAACTAGCAATGAAAGATATAACAAAGGAGAAACCAGGGGTAAAGAAGACTTGACTTTCCTTCCTCCTTCACCCTGTCCCCTTTGCATGCCAGGACAGTCGTAGTGCTTGTGCGTGAGGGATCATTTACTGCTCCTTCACTTGTGGTGTCATGGGACATATTTCATAAAGTGGCAGGGACAATACAAGAAGGAAATAGCTCCATCATTATTTTACACCAATACAAGAAACAAACCAGAGGACTACAAAAGGAGTTGTTTCCCGTTCACAGTAAGTCATGAGCCACAGCATGTGGTCCTGTTTATTGTGAATAGAAATGTTTCTAGTGAAATGAGGAACAATTGTTTCTCAATATCCTGTTGAGAGACTGGATCTTTTCCACAGCCCAAGTCAAAACTGCAGAGCTGACAATCTGTCTTTGAAACAGTGAGTATGTACGCACAGTCACGGGTTTGTTTTTTTTTCCTTCTATCATAGTTTTGAATCAGACAACAAACTTTGCTAAATTGTTCTGTTTTTATTTCCATTCACTCTAAGCAAGAGCTTGTGCCATGGGCAACCATGCTTTATGGCATGTAATTTGTTTGCAGTGCAGAGGTAACTTATCTCTCTGCTTTCCCAGCATCCTTTTCCTTCCTATCAATAATTGTTAAAACACAGGTACATTGTCAGTGGCAAGTAAGGTGTCAAGATGGTATCCTGAGGTGACACAGACTAAATGAGGAAAAATATTAAAATATGATCTTAAGATTATGAATGTTATTTGCAACAAGTAACTCTATCCTTGAATGCTTGTTTTGTATTTTCTTAACTGATACATTACATTGCATTAATAAACCAGTACACTGAATTTTCACAGGTGCTACTGCATCTCTATGGCAATGAAAAGGTGTTTCCAGAAAGTTCATTTTGCATAGTTCTTTCTTATGGGAACCTTAAAATAGTTATCTTCAAAATGCTTCCACTATTTCCATTAGATAGAAAAAAAAAAATCAACCTAAATAGTGGAAGAATATTTTTTTCAAACTATTTTTTCACCCAGAATAGACCATATGAATATCTTGGAAAATAAGCATGAAATTTTTCATCCTGAGGACTTATTTATCTATTCAATTTTTGATGCTAGGTCTAAATTCCAATAAATATGAAACTGTCTGGGTGAAGCAGCAATATCTAAAAATAGAGACTAAAAAATATGTCTGCCGCAAATGCACCCTTACCTTACTTTCCCAGTTATCTCTGTCACTGGAATGAGAGAAGATAAACAGCAAGTCGGCTTTAGGATATAATCATTAGCTTACCCTTCTGTTGAATAGGACGTATCATTTAAAAATCAAAAATCCTCATGAGTGTTTTGGGAAGATCTTGACCAGAGGTACATTTTAAATTATACTTTTTATCGCTATTCCCTCCTAAACTTGTTCTTTAACTGCTTCAGCAGCATAAAAGATCTCATAACTGCCACTGTGAATGAAAAATAGAGCTAATTATATTTTAAGTCCCAGCCAGCCAAATTAGAAATTAAGACAGGATAAAATCCTTCTTTTGGATTATGGGAATTTGTTTGAATGAGGATGTGAGCTTTGAGCAGAATAATTTGTACCCAGCAGCAACCCGAAGCGTGCAGGGACATGCTAGAGTGAGTACTGGAGCTTTCACTCGCACCACAAGCTCCTAACCAGCATGTGGACCTGCACAGCTCCATTGCTATGGAGCCTCTAAACATATCACTAAGTTAGAAATATTTCTTTTGCACAGTTATGCTGTGCAACATACAACATAGGCAAATAGAGGGTTTTAATGGTCTACAAGGAGCTCTTGCTCAAGCAAGGAGCATAGTACAAGTCTTTCATGATCTGTTACTGAAGCTTAGAATGATTGTTTGCTTGGCTACCTTTTAAAGTCAACACTTGTCTTGGAAGGATTCAGCTCCTAAGCAGAGTAAAGACATGTATTCTTACAATTTTCTCAGTACTGCTTAGAGCCTGAGCTGAAAGAATGAGTCCACTCATCTGTGCATAACTGTAAACATGAAACTGCTTCTTTTATTTACAGTTAAATAGTTCAAACATACAGAAGGAAGTTTTAGGAAGAAGAGGTAGTTCCATGACAAATTGTCTACCTCCCCAAATCCCTGAACAAAATCACTGGTCTAGCCCAGATTGGATTAGGTATGGGAATACGGATGTATCGCAGTCATGGCTGCTTGATCAGATTAAGCAGCTGGTTCCCACAGAGAGGTGAGACCAGCTGAGCCCCAAGATTAAGTGTTCTGTTTGAAAATACTGTCATGACTGTAGGCAGATTACCTGAAGAGATTTCTGTAAAATGGACAATCAGCTAAACGACAAGGTAATTATCTTGCTCTGAAATGGTTAGATTTACCATATGTAACCAGTCTTTCCTTTTTCTGCATACACTTTTTGATTCTGTTTTCAATCCTGCAGGTGCAGGGCACAAACGTCGCTCCCTTTACTTTAGAGCAGTCTTGGTAAATCTGTATTTTTATCATCACTGGTGCTATACTCAATTTGGTCTGTTGGGATTGGCAAATTCCTCTGGGAATGGTCATTATTTGGCAAAGAATGTGTGCACAGCAATTGCAGTGGCATTAATGCTGTGTAGCACTGGAAAAATGAAAGGAAAGAATTAGCACCTGAATAATTCGAGGATCTATTGTGAGAGGAAAAAAAAGAACAGAGAAAAGTTATTACCAGAAGAGTAAAAAACTGCAAGTAAGAGAAAAAGAACAGGAAACGGAGTTTCTGGGAAAGATGGAAGGAGAAATTAACCTCATGGAAGGAAAAAAAAAAGGATGACATCTTAAGGTCAGGTCAGGTCTTTAAAATGTTGTTTTAAATATATTGTTGCCTTTAAAAGACTCATAAACAGAAGAAAGGAATGAAAATTGAGTGAGAAGTTGTTGAAAAAGGAAAGAAAACAGATATAGGCTGGAAGAATCTAGACAGCCTTCACTAAGCTATAAGGCTGACCAAACTGAAGGTAGAAGCTGTTGTCTTGCTGATTTCAGTAAAAACAGTATTTCGACAGTGTATATGGGTCATCCAAGGACTAAATTGGGCCAGCCCTGCTCAGTTTCTTGCTTATGAGCAGTCCCACTAGTTTCAGTACAAGTACATATGGAGCAAGATATTGTGCATGTATGACAGAATGATCCTAAGATATTAAAAAGTACATATTCAAAGCAAAAATGCCTGCAATAAATTTTTTTGGAAAATACGGTATCTGGAATATAAGTTAAGTATATTAGATGGACTTTAATTTTGTTCTTGCACAAGCACATATACTTCAAATGTTATACAATAACAATAAGCAGAGGACAGGAGATGGTTATTGAAGGGACTGATCATTACCCTGAAAATAAATACATTAAGCTATCTACTCAGTTTACTGAGTCCACTGCTCCCTGAAGCATAGCATTGCTGATGCAGTAAAATCTCTCAACTCTCCGGAGTCAGATAGATTTTTTTTTTTTTTTTTTTTTTTTTTTTTAAATCTTAAAACACTTGGCTAGATGACTTTGGTCAGGAGTTTAGTAAAAGGAGATAAACATTTTCATTTCCCTGGTTTAAATATCCAGGTGTGGACCATGTGATAGGCTCAGGTGTAGGCTTCTTTCTACTGCCAGCCTGTATTGGGTATGATTCACATAAGCCTCTTTCTGGTGTAATCATTAATAGAATGTGTGTTGTCACTAATTTGTTTCTATTTTATTTTGTTGCTTTTTTGGAGCGTAATGTAAGAGATAAAATTTAGAGTGCAAGTGTTAAGATTCTCTATCCGAGGTCTTTGAAATTAGTTGTTGCTCCTAGTTCAGCTCCTAGCAGACTCAGCTGTCCATCATTATAATGATCAGTCACTGTTATCCATTATTCAATCTCTATATGGACAGCATGGATTGAATGGTAAAAGGTGGGATTACTCTTATTCCTAGAAGAATCTCCCCTGCCTCAGAACTGAGGAACAGTGATGCAAGAGAACAAAATAAAATGGTTTGACCTATTTCCAAGCCTGAAGTTTGCAGGATAAATAAAACCACTACAGCTAGAACCTGAGCTTTTATGTTACTCATGTCTTTGAGCCACAGGTCAGATTCATTCAGCAGTCTTGATGAAAAATCTGAAAATTTTAACTTTAAAACCTGACAATCTTTTTCCTCACTTCTATCACCCATAAGGCTTTTTCCATCTCTCCAGTAAAACAATACATTCTAAAGGGAGTGCTACATGAAACCTTCATTGTATATAAGTATTCTTCATTTCACAAATTGTTCCTTATTAACTGCAAAAACTTTTTGAGGGACAGAATTATCCCAAGTTGCTGAAGTAGACTCTGTGCCAAGGGAATGTTTTGTGAAGAGAAAATTAGGAATCAAGATTAAGTAGGTGAAGTGAAGCATCTGCTTCTGCTTGAATTTGCAGAGCCTGAAATAAAACAAGCCCAGGACTAATCTCTGTATAACCACAGGTGACAGGGAGATCAGTAAATGCTTATGCTCGTGCAGATTATAAAAGGTGGGTTCTACCTGCTCAAAAAATAAAAGCCTGCTGGTAGAAAGAGTTAACCCAGTAGGAAGAGATCTTTTATGACTTTTCCAGCCAGCTGCCTAGCTTTAAGATCCCAGAGAAGGCAGATAGCCACGTTTACTGAAAGAATCATTTAGGTCAGTGAATACAAATAAACAACTGAACATTTAACCACCTGAAGATAGAGCTGCAGAGCAAGCAACTTTCTCACTGCTAGGGGAAGAGGAGGAATCTGGCAATGAATTGAAACACCTCCATGCAGTCTTACATTTTGAATTGTGCATTTGGCTCTTGTATATCACATTATTTATGCTTAAAGTAATGCAGAGTGCAAGGAGCTTATGTGAAACATAACAGCTAGGGTTCAAATCTTTCTAAAGGTAGGTGACTCATATCACTCTGCTGCTGACCTTGCACATTTCAGTATCTCTATAAATTATCAGTATCTTTGACTATTTATAGCAGCTGGTTAATTCAATTATTGACAAGTTAATGCTGCTTACTTGTTAAGATACTTTTTGCCTATTATTCCTTCTAAGAGGCTTTTAAAATATATTACATTTCAAAAAATGGAGTGTGGCCTAGAAGGGCTTGCTTATTTCTGCTAACTTTATTTTTGCTCTCTGAAAAGGTGAGGTAGATGGGTCGTAGTTCATCCTATCCTGCAGTGGTGCTCTGCAGTGGTGCAACAAACTGGAGTTAGAGGAACATATGTTAGGTATGTTGTCATGTTTTCTGGGAGCCTTAACTCTAAGGAAGTCACTATTACTTTACTTTTTTAAGAACACTGGATTTTTTTTCTTTTTAAAATATTCCGGATTAAAGGGTATACAGAGAGTTGGGGAACCTGTTCGATTGTTATTTGAAGTTTTTCAATTTACTTAAGTAGGAACAGGATCAGACCTTTCAGATCACCAAATGTTGGTAACTGGAAAAGCTTAGAGAAATACTGTTCTTAGGATGAAAGGAGCAGAGAGAGTCTGTGATATTTTGTGCTGAAATTTCTATTACACAAGAATGTCAGAGGGCATGAAGTATTTGAAGGAGGAAAGGGAAGAAATATAAAGTCAGGTAATACTGGATCTAAAAAGCCAAATACAAGGCCAAATAAAAAGTGTGCATAATATAAGGACACATTTAAATCCTAAATTATCCTAGAGTTTTAATGAATAGTCCTGCTAATATTCTTTAAAAGCTAAGTAAATCTTCTTAAAATTCTTCACAAATCTCAGCCTCTTTTAAAAAATTACTTTCTTTTGACAGCTATATTAACATATGGCTCTGCATAAAGGAATCATGTTGAATACATGCAATGTAATATTGGGACGTACATTTTAAAAAAAGAGATGAGAGGATCCAGAAATATAATCTTCTTCTTGTAATCCTGTATTAATCCATTCTGTGCTGTTAAGGTTTTTATTTGAGTGTGGAGCTCACAAAGATTCTGGCAGAAGCAAAAAAAAAAGAAAGAAAATGAAAAGTCTTCTGTATATAAATCCCCAGAGCTACACCTATAAAGAATTTTTGCAATCTGCAAAGAAAGGAACAGCCGCAGGAACTAATCTCTTATTGCATGGATTTCTCTCTTTTTGTCTTGACCTTGGCTCTTCCACAGCCCCAGTAAGGGTGCCTCTGCCTCGTGATGAGCTCGCTGCTACTCTTCATCCTACTGCGCTCTCAGGGCATGCCTTTTCAGCATCAACTTGCTGTTTAACTAATCCCACACTGAGATCACTCAAACACTGAACGGGGGTTTAGTTTCACTATCAGCTAGACCTGCAGAGATGACCAACCAATTGATTTTGTGGCATGTGATGAAAATGCTAGTGTTTAATTATCAGTGCTGTTAGTGAACTTCAGAGTAGGGTCTGATCTAACTGGAGACTGGATCACGCAGCATTTGCTTGGAGCTGCAGCCGACCTTAAAAGCTAAGAATGCCAAGAATATGTTTGCCTCCAGGCATTTCTATAAAAACTGGCTTAAAGAAGGTTAGCAAGGGAGAAAAATCTGGTTTTTCTTCTGAAGTTTGAATCAACAACGATTTCGATATTAGAAATGGACCGAGATTAAATCTCATAATGTGTAAAGTCTGAGAAGTTGTTCCTAAGGATAGGTAACATTCTAATTTTCACAGTCTGTCTCTCTCACCATTATGGAGTGTAATGCTAAATACTACTAGTAGTATTATTTCTACTAGTTTTATAAACAAAACATCTATTTATTTGGCCAGATAATGCAAAACACATCTAGAAACTGAAACACATGAGTGGACAGCTTTGGTAAAAGCTGTCATTACAGCAGTCCTAAATTTGGAATACTCAGCATTTTTTTGCATGTCTCACATTGCTCATTCACATTTCTGGTTTTCAGCAATTTCAGATTTCCTTAAAGATATTTCTTGAATTACTTTTTTCTCTCAGACAAAGAAATAGTTCTTTCTTCTGTGGGAAAATAGGCCTACTGCAGTTCTTGGGACACTCCTCCATCTTGTCAGGGCAGGCTGCCATCCTGAATTTTACAAAGGAGCTGTGTTCGCAAACTCCACATTTCCTGTGTGCCTCTGTTAACAGCTTCTCTCTGTCCCCTCATCTGTTGCTATTCTATACTCCTTCAAGGGATGGAAGACTGCAAAGAGATTCTGCTTGTACCGGGCAGTATCCTACTGTATTTCTGCCTTCACAAGTGACTTTTCTTCCAATGTATTCGGTAATTTTGATCTGCTCACAAACTGTCTTCATTTTGCTCTACGATGAACTACTGTGGAGTTTGCCACAAGTACCACAAGTGCCATCAAGTGATGTCAAAACCATCAATTAAAAAGGAAATCTTACATTCAAAACACTTATTAAATGTACAGATTTATGTGTAATATTTTTGTCCTTTTCTTTGCTGTTGCTGGCAAGATTTTATTTAAATCTTCTCTGTGTTTGTTGATAATATTCTCTTATTAACACACTGTGCCCCCCTTAATCTCTTGTACCATCAGTTTTTGATGTTCGCTCAAGAGCACTGCTTTGTAGGATTCTCCAGGCTTCACAGGTGAAGACTGTGGAAGGTTTCTCAGCTAATACTTTTCTCCTACAGCCTTGTTTTTCAATTTGCTAAGAGTGGGCATTATTCATTCAGAATTTTGATATTTTTAGGGTAATTTTTCCTGCCATACATTTTTAGAGTTTGGCAAACAATGCTGCATTTCTAAAATTATCCTTATGCTGCTTGCTGCTCACCGACTGATCTTTTTGTTAGTTTTTTGAGTACCTTTCTGTGTTTGATATTTGCACTTTATTCTCCCTTCTTCAGATGTTTTGTATTCTAGAGTTTTCTTGGTTACCAGGATTTAGCTGACCCTATGAATTTAGAATTTTAATAAATATTTTACTCCTACTGTGAACTTTATATATATTTATAAGAGTAAGTATGCACATTATTTTCAGGAATCGAGTCATTGCTGGTGCATAGAATAGAGGCGGGGTGCATAGCCTGAATCACAAAACTCCTTCTAATCCTTGCTGCACCTTATCTGTGCAGGCCCCACTGTATTTTTCTTTACTTGTTGACTTCAAAATCCTGAATAAGAAAACAAAGTTTGGTCCTACAGCTGCAACATGTTATATGATCATGAACAGTGGGAGCATTGTCTCATTTATCTAATTTTAGGAGGTCAGAAATTTCCATCTGTATCAACGCAACATGCGTAGTTCTTAGTTCAGTAATGTTACCTAATTTTGATAACTGTTTTTATAACTGTATTGTTTCTAACACTACATGAAATATGTTAACTGGAATAGAAGTTAACAAAAAAAAAAAAGATAAATAAATCCTTTAATATATTTCCCTATCCAACCTGTTGCTAAAGATTACTAGCTTACATATTTCATTTGTACACAGCTCATTTTTGTTTTAAAATAATTTTTTAATAAATGTTAACAGAAAAATGCAGTATCGAGAAAGAAAAAAGTAGTATGTATTTATAAAAGCTTGCTTTCATTCAGTTTCTGTTCATCTTCATCCCAACAATGACATTATTAAAACAGTGACTACTCATAAAGGGGAGAGAAAACAGACATTTGAACAGATGGGCTTAATAAATATTCTGCAGTATATCTGCCACAAATGGTTGAGCACCGATACTAAAGCAGGACTAAGATATGACTGAGAATAAAGAACTTCCAAATGGTTTGTGCTCTCAGTGAAGAACTTTTAGATTAAAAGGCAAAGGTTGTGATGTAATTGTAGATAGATCAAAGAGGGCACATAATGGAACCTTGCAATATAAAAGGAAATATCCACTTTCTTCCAGAGTAATAAAATTGCAGTATGCTGCAGTGGGAGAACAGCAAATCCTGTAATTGTTGTTGGTTGATTGTTTTTCTTTTTTTTTAACTTATTGCCACTCCTAGTTGAGAAATGGTTTCATCTTTTGTCTCAAAATATTAAAAAAAAAAAACCAAAAAACACATGGTTTACAGTGTCACCAAAAATAACATTCTTATGAATCTTTGTGCAAGGTGGGAAGAAGTTGCTCTTATCATTCATCCTCTGCTATAGACTTTTTTCTTCCCAATAGTGCATGGAAAAATTGAAAGAAGTTTTTATTAACACCATGTTTTGAAGGACAAATCACTTCAAATAAGTAGTTACTGAATAAAAAATGTCACAATGAATACAATATATATTTTTCAAACTACCTCAACTTGTTGATAGAATTAAGTCTAAACTGTCCTGTTGCCTAAAACCTAGTGAAAGATGAAATTCAGCTGATCTGCACATTTAAATGTTGGGCATGTTCCTGATGCTTCCTATGTTTCTATGGTCAGGGAATTAGACTAGAAACATCATGTACTTTTAGTCTCTATATTTTGATGAAGAGTTCTTCGCTGCCCAGGAGAATTGGAAAATAGCACTTCAGTGCATCACTGGCTTGGTTTTGGTTCCAGGTAAAATTAGGTAGGGTTGTGGGTTTCTTTGTGTTTAATTTTGAGATGTGTTGTCTCCTTCTGCAAAAAACACCAATTCCCTTAGTTTGCAAAATTTCCATAATGGTCACATCTCCTTGAAAACTTGTAACAAGGCTTTATGTAGAGAAATAGTCTGTTATGAAATTCTGAATACTTTGGCTGTGAATAATTTTGGGGCCGATCTTACTTTTAGCTCTTCCAGTGCTTTGGTTTAGAAGTCTCCTATTTAAATACCTGATTTGAAAATTTTAACCATTTTTTTTAATACATTCATTATGAAATGAAGAAGTCTCCAAAAAACTCTCTAAGACTCAATTTAGAATTTTAGAAAGCAGGTATTCTTTATTGCAGTGCTGGATGCACAGGGGATTGCTCCACCTAGTGTGCGTGCCAAATCATGTAAGCATAGGGTTAAATGCAATTAGAGTATACATATTCATTACATTTCCAAGAAATAATCTAAATATTCATGTTATTTCCCAGAATTCATTAACATATGCAAATGTCCCCGACACATGCGCCCTTGTTCTCTTCGGTGATCTTTCGGGGTCCTCTGATGGTCGTCAATAGTCTTCATCACAGTGCCCTCTGGTTGAACTCAGTCTTCACGCATGCTCTGTCTGTCCCTTGGCTTGGCTTACATGTTTTTCACTTGTAACAAGCTAGCTTATTCCGGTATACCTTCCCTATCAACCCTACAAGGTTAGCTTCTCTATCTAATTAACATAAAGTACAAAGTTTCGAGGCTCTTTCTTTTATCTATCGAATGTCCGGCCTATCTATTCATGAAGCATTCCTAACCCATCTACATCGTTTGAACCAAAGAATCTCATGTCTCTTCACTGTTCCTTCCCTTCCTTATAAGGTTGTTCCGTTTCCGTGGTTACTGCTCACTGGAGCCTAACAATACTTTCAAGATACACAATTTGCCTACATACCTACAAACACAACACCTGTTAGTTACCTAACTTTTAAACAACAAATCTTAACAAACTACATCCACTACATCAGTTTGAGACTTATGATATTACTCCCTATCCATTATGAGACCTGTTATTTCCTCAAGTACAGATTTTTCTTTAAATATTAAGTTTAAACCTTCTGGTGATATGATAAGTAACTGCCTAGTCTCAGTTACCAAGATTAGTTTATTTTGAGAAGAATTTTTATTGAGGTATTGTCACTGTTTATTTTGTGTATGCACAAATTTAAATCTAACAGCTTTACAGCAACAGACAAATGCTGCTGCTTTATTCAAAACAGATAAATATGGAGACGCTCCTCTAGTGCTCCATGTTTTTAAGTGGAGTGCATTGCACAAAAATTGTCAATTGCTACAGTGAAGGTCCATTTGTAGAAAAGTCTGTTTGGTCTTTACTTTTTAATTAAGGTACCAGCTGCCTATGAAACCTGAAAAGAGAACTGGAAATGGGTATTCTTGCTCTTTCTAAAAGAAGACCTGAACAGACAAAGTCTCACAACCTTGTATTTCATGCAGTTCTGTGAATCCTGAAGTGCATCTCTGGAGTATGTTCCCCTTCTCCCTCGTAGGAGTTTAGCTGGTTTTTGGAGGCCATCTCGCTGAGAAGGGCTGTTGTGAAGGACAAGCTAGAAGAAGCCCCAACAGCAGCTCCCCCCGCCTTTGCCTGGGGCAGTGACTAAGACCTGAGGCTCCCGTGCCTGGCCCCCAACTGAGCTAGGCTGCGGCCACAATGATGCTGCATCTGTACCCCATCTCATACCTCCCTGATCCTGATCTGCAACCCAACCTGCTGATTTAGCTTTCTGGTTTGACCTTGGGCCTGTGTCATCACTGTGGACTTGCTGGGTGTTTGCTGGACTCTTGGCTGATCCTGATTACCATCACCGGGCCTGGTCCTGACCCTGACTTACTGACTTGGTTTCCTGGCTCCTTGTCAGGGAAGCTGCTGCCCCTGCCTGCCTTGTGACTCTCAGCTCCCAGCTCGCCTTCCCTTACAGGGCAACCTGCCCTTACCGTGTCCTGACAGTGCTAAAGGAAAAGAATCATAGTACTCTCTAAAGCTGCTTATTGGAATTATTTTGGCTAAGTTTCTGTTCTTTGTTACTGTCACCCAATTACTGAATATGTCTACTTGTAGTGACTTTGAAGCTGCTTAAGCAAATACTTATAGGTACTTATGTTCTCACAATTCCATGCTTCCCACGTTTAAATCACTGCATCCATCATGAAAGTGCCCGTCACTTCACACTAATGGTTATTTGATTAGCAGCAAATTGAAATTATCTGGATGAATTGTCAGTGGTAATGATTTAGCTATAGCTCAGTGTTAACACCAGGGTGAGACATAAGGGGGATGGAGCATAGGGGCTGCAGAGTTAGCTCTTGAAGAACGATCAGAAGAAAGGGCATGATAGCTACTCTCAACTTCCCAGCACCTTTATTAGAATTGTTCAAAGACTGCCATCATTTTGGGATGCTGCATGCTTAATTTGACAAAGGTCATTAAGAATTAAGCAGCTAGTCCAGTTGCCATGATTCTCTTTGGAGGCTTTATTATCTGAACTACTGTGCAAGAAAATGTGCAATTAAAAATGCAAATGTTCTTATGCTCTTGATTAATTTGAGTATTCCTGAGTGAAGATACAATGTTGCTTTAAAAGAAGTCAACAAGAAAAAAGAAAATACATTTATAAATAAAACATAGAGGAAGAGACAGCTTCATTCCTTCCAAGCTCAAATAGTCTATTTCATCAGATATTTAAAATAAGTATCTTTGAGACAGGACACGTTTTAAGAAAAGGATGCATGTCTCCATTCTCAGGACATTAGATTTTAAATATTTTTTCCTTTGCCACTAATATCTATGTGATAAGTCTTGACAAAAGCTGTTTAAAACATTTATTGAATTCAAGGACAGGGAAATAATTTGTATTCAGTCTACAAGCTAGAGGGACTATATGTATTTATTTGCATAATACAGAAGCATAAAAAACAAAGCCCATATTCTGTTATAAACAAAATAGGATTGTATAGCTATTAGTAACAAGTGAATACAGGACCAATGTACTTTATGAAGGAGGAATTATTCTATGCTTGAGTATAGCTGAATAGAATAATGAAAGGGAGTTCCTGCTAGAATTATACCTACTAATGGTTCTTTTCAGCTGTCAGCTTATACTTACAGAAAAAAAGAAAGGAAAAAAAAAATCCAAAGAGGTGCATCCACTGCGATAGAAAACACAACCAGATAGGGGTCAGGATTTGTTGATTATCTTAAAGTGAAATAAGTAGCATTAAGCTAGTGAAGTATCTGTTGGTCCCAACCTATTTAACTATACCACGTTATGTAAAAGGACTAAACATCATTAAGTATAAAGCAACTAACTAGACATTTACTATGTACTAATTGCTTTAGTGTTTAATGACTACACTAGATTGTGAAGCTGTTTACGTTTTGAGAAAATTATGAAGACATGGATTGGGGAAATGGTTGATATAAATGAATGTCACATTATGTAAAAAACGAAAAATTCTTTTTCATGCAAAAAATGCTTTGATTGTACATACAACTCTTTATGTTGTGTTTTTCAGGTAATGGGCAGGTGAACTCAAGCATTAAACACTGCTCTTTCTTGTTTGTTTGATTCCTCAGATCTGTGTGCAGGTGTTATTTGTATGTGACTGTTGATGGAAAGAAAAAAGCTATAAGAATACACAAATAAGAATACACATGCAGGGGTTATTTTTTGGTGAAAAGATATTGGTAATTGCTTTTGCTAATCCTGGTTTTACACTGAGATCTGTGTAAAGTATCATCTCATCAAAGCAAAGAAACTGAGAAGGAGGTCTAACTTCTAAAGCTTGAGTGAGAAGTCATTTGCCTTTGAAGATTACTTAAGCCATAAAGTTTAGGTGTCAGTTATGGAGGAAGTGACTTAATTATAAATGAAGGGGGCGAATAGAATACTACTTAGTATAAATGTCACTGAGATTTGTTGTGGTGAGTGTTTGTTATAGAACATCACATGCTTTTTATATATATCTGAACCCTTTTAGAGAGATTACATCTGAAGAACTCACACAGCTACACAAGGATTTAGCTAAAGGCAAATTCATTAGTTTTTGTCAGAAACTCAGTAGCATCCCTTTTCATACTTAAATTTTCTGTAGGAAAACTTATGATGTCTTTATTGGACATAGAACTCCCTCTGATTTCAGCTTCTGACATTGGTCTAGACTGAGTGGGCAAAGGGTAGCTGCATTTTCATCACCCGGTGAGTATGCATAGACACTATATGATAAAGATGTCCAAAAATAGTTGTTCTAAGTTAATTAAATTCAGTTACTTGGAAGAAATTTTTTTTTTGAAAAATGTTAGGAGATTACCGTGCTCTAATAAGCACAAATTTTGAAGAGTAGCTTAAAGAGGACAAAGATGCTAGTAGGTTTTTTTGCATCAGTAGCAGAGTTAGAAATTATTTTCAGTACAAACTGGTCCTCAGATTGCTTTGTTTATCCATCAGTTAAGTAATCATAATAACTCTAATTTTCTATATATTTATTGTACTATTTACTGAATAGTGGGTGAATTTTATGTGAAATGTACTTCAGCCCACATGTTGAGATTCAAAATCACTACTCTGTTTTTCTAAATCACTGCTTATCGAAATGGCTGTTAGAACAGCATTTTCAAATATGTCAGTGTGAGTTAAGCCTCCGAAGATCAGAGAGGGAGGCAGGTTGATTAAATGTAGACTTTAATAAGAGATAAATATTTGATTCTTAAGTTAAATTTTCAGTTTCCAATTTCTTTAGTAAAATCACTTCTTTGTAGGGGACAGCGTATGATAATACTCATGGATTTAAAACAGAGTTAATTTAGACTTAATTTCTTTGAGCATGTTTTTTGGCTATTTAGGAAATCTGAACATAAGCTATAGTTAAGGAGATGATTTAAGTTCCTTGCTGAAGGAAATGGAGTTTCCATTGTTGCTCAGTCCAACTTCCTCTGATACCGCTGCTGAAGAATTCGGGTAACAGTGTGATGATAATGGGAGGATTGTAGAGATACAGAATAAGTTTTAGTATCTCCAGCTGGATTGATCCCCCCTTGTTGTGACAATGTCAAGTGACTGTACTATCAAATAGATTCATTCTGAATTTACAAATTGTTTCTGTCAATTGAAAAAAGTCTTTATTGCTCTGTACCTAAATTTCTCAACCCAGATTCCATTTTTAGGGCAGTCACTCCAAGAAAAGGAAAATAAATAGATAAATAAAAAACCCTACTTCCTTTGCTTATCTTTGAGAATACTTGCCAGGCAATCACAAGAGGATTTTTTCACCATTACAAGTTTTATCTGTATCAAATAGTAACAAAGGTATCTAGTAATATCCAAAAAAACACAGAGTTCATTTTAGCTTTTTTTTTCAGTTCTGCTCACTTTCTACATTACAGTGAGGTACTCAGTCAGACTTTTTGACTTTCTGATTAACAGGTGAGATAGCTACCACATTCTCATTGATTTTTTCCAATGGTGTTGGGGTTTGATTGACAGCCTTACCTATTAGTTCCTTTTGTTTTGAGACCTTGAAGCCACAATATGTTAACATAATTTGAACAGGATATTAAGCTTCAATATATGTGGTTAAATCAGTCTGGTCTCGATTTCAAGTATAGTATATACATTCATGTAGCAAATTGCAGGTAGATTTGCTTTTTGTTCTTGTTGGCAGAGTAAAATTTATTTCACTACAAAATCACTTCATTGTTGTATTATGTACATTACCTTTAAACTTGCAAAAATAATGATTTATTCTAAAAAGAATAAATTATACATCTTTACACATTGCTTTAGTTTTCTAATTAAATAAGGTATGAGAAACATCACTTTACTGATAAAATAAAATTTGAGCATTTGGCTGTGCAATGATAAAGATTAAGATAAATATGTTTAAAATTTATGTTTTGCTAGCCATAACTTGGCAGCTTTCTCCTGAAGTAATTTAAGTTACAGATGTTTATACAGTCCTCTGAAGGAATTTAGTTAATGAATGTCAGGTATAGAGATATCTCAACTAAAGTAATCACGGTCATTAGTAGCTTGACTTTGATTTTGTTGTTGCTGACCTTGCTGTGTGAGAAGATAAACATACTGTGTAACTGCATATGTGCACACCTGTGTGTATTCAAAAATGAAGTCTCTTCCTTTTCCAGCAGTCTGCAGTAGTGGGGACCATTTATATTTATATATGTATCCCTGTGTGTGTGTATGTAAAAGCAAATTTGCATGGACCAAAAATTTAAATTCTAACTTCATATTAAGATCATGCCCCTGTACTCCACCCTGGTGAGGCCGCACCTCGAATACT
>NW_009235080.1:0-46925 GCF_000690835.1 Fulmarus glacialis
GGCCTGCCCAGCCGTCTGCCTTACCGGTGTCCGCTTTACAGAAAAGCTATAAAAAATGTGAATTAAAAATATCTTATTTTTCGGACAGCGAGGCCTGATGGAGTCCTCGTGGCTGCAGGCACTGGTCACAGCTGCAGTGGGTGTGTGGGCATTAGGGGTGCCACGAGGGTGTGCTTTCACATCTGTTGGGTTTATGTGCCGGTTGAGCTGTACTGGCATGTAACTGGTTTAATGGAAAGGTGAATGGGTCCCTTTTGGGAATGAAAAGCTGCAGTGTCGGAGAAGAGGTTGCTGGGCTATGGATCCCTACCTGAAGTGGGGAAGAGCCAGGCACCAGGTTTAGTTAACGTGAGGGTAGCTGCCTCTCCCCCGAGCTGCCATCTCAGCTTCCCGATTGCCTCGTCCCGTGCCCCGCAGTACCTGACTTTCTCACACCCTGTACCCAGCCCGTGCATGTAACTTGGGGCTGTAGTTTCTACGCAAGAAGCCAGGACCTCATCTCCCTCTTACTATTTTGTTCCCTAGCTGTAAAAGGGAGTTACTGATATTTTGCCTTCCCCAAAAGCAAACCCATTAAACAGTGTGGGACGGCCTTCTACTATCGTGATGGGAAAAGTAAGAGAGGGAAATGATAGATTTAAAAAAGCTCATTTTCTACTTTGGGTGTGTTTGTTTTTTATTAAACACTGAAGTTCATTAAAACAAGCTGATAAAATCAAGAGATTTATTTAGGGGTTTCTTTGTTAGCCCATATCAGTTTATAAAGTATCTGCACGGTGAGGTAGTCTACTGCAAAAAGTGTGAGAGATTTAAATACCAAATATCCATGTTTGGGAAGCGGGCAGGAAGGCAGTGAAAACAGTCAAGAAGGTGCTTTGCTGCCTTTGTTGTTTCTTCGTGGTTTCTTTTTTTTGTGGTTTTTTTTTTTTTTTTGTCACATTGGACAGAGTCACTATGGACTTTAAAGCACTGATAGCTCAGTGTCAAAAAACTGTTTCAATTCACCTCTCCTTCTCAAAAATCCTTTCCTGCAAGCAATACAAACAGTGATCCTGAAATGGTGGGATATTTCTGGAAAGAGAAAAATGTTTCTGTTCTGACACCCATGCTTCCGCTTTTGTATGTTTTTAACATAAGTAGCTAGGAAGTTGGGAGGGGAGGGTGGTGGTATCACATCTTTGTTATTAGAACATTGACATCTCCTGCTTCATTGATTTTTTATTACAGTCCCGAGGTTAGAAATAATGATTGTCAGTGAGAGCTGCTTTGCTGCTTGCTTTAGCTTCAAGTGATAATTTCAGGCATATTTTATTTTACTTTATTTCTCCCCGTCCATACAAACTCCCCGTCTTTGTGTCTTATATTTAACAGGAATAAGCAGTTTGTAAAAAGCCGCCTCTGAAAAGTTTGGGGCTGCAACATGCCAGCATAAAAGATAGCACCGAGCCAAGCTGCCTTTGTCGCCGCTACTGCTGCTGTCTTGGCATCTGTCGATGAAGAGCCGCTCCAATCCGGGGATCCCTGCCGGGGTGAGATATGGCCACGTCTCCAGCAACGGACCAGGCGACACCAGTGCCAGAACGCTGCGACCATCTGATGCAAGTCGCTCCTAATGAAAGTCCAGCATGGGGCTAAATGAGTTTCCTCCACTGCTGGGTGAGGGGCTAATGATAAAAGCACTCCCTGGGCTCGCCGCTGCTGTCGGTAGCTTTGTCAGGGCATATGGCAGTTGGCTAACTGCAGCTCTTGCGAGGTTTCCTCTCGCCGCGTTACCTCTGGAGCTGGCTGCCGGGCTCGGCCGAGAGTCCTCTGCCCGCTGCCCGAGGGGCGTGCAGGCGTGCGGGTGCGTGGGCGCTTGCCGGGGAGCGCGGCGAAAGGGCGGGGAGTTGCAGGGCGGCATTATTTTGGCACCTGGTGCCTGTTGTTATTGCTGCTGGAGAAGCACAGCTCACATAAAATCTGTACCAGTTTGCGGTAGAAAAGGTTAAAGATGTGCTAGTTAGTGAGGTTAGCTGCGCTTCCTCGCATGCAGACACGCTCTGCTGCCCCGAATGTGTGGGCTGAGGCATTCTGCATTTCCAGTCACAGCATTCACAGTTTTATTAATGTAAAATAATAATAGTAATGATGATGATGATGATTATTATTATTATTTTAATGAATAGGACAGTTGTGGCCAGGAAGTCCCTAGGCAGCTCACAAAATATAATTTAAAATAATGAGAGAAAGAAGGTAGATTCTATCTTTCAGTAGCAGAACTTTCATTAGAGAAACCAGTGAGAAATAGGGTGGAGAGAGGTAGATTAAAAAAACCCAAAAGGCAAATGCACACATACACGCAAACGCACACACACACACACAGATCCTGCAATGGAAAGTGTGCTGAGAAAAAAAAAAACAAACCACTGTAGGGATAGGTGCTTGCTTGCTCGCTTTTATTCTTACAGCAATTTCTTCCACCTCAACTTTTTGTAGTTGACGTTAAATGTGAGACCTGTAATTTTTTTTTTTCAAACACAGCAGCAGCAGCATGTTCTCTGCACCTGTTGGTTTTATGATTTGCTTCTCACAACAATTCCTTTGCTGTTGAGACATGATCTGAATGACAGGCACTGCTGAATCAGCTTGTAAATAGAAATGGAGGTGGGTTCAATGTATTTTCCAAAATAACCTCCCTCTTCATGCCTTGTGTGACTTGCCGCTCTCCAGGCATGCTTTATTCCTCCTCATCTCTTGCCATTCGATTTCTCTGTTCTGTTTTAATACTCCTTTTATCTCTCACCATTATTTCCACATTCTTGTCTTGTTCTCTTCTCACTTCATTCCCCTGGGTTCCCTCCTCAACATGATCTCAACAACTTGGATAACAGCAGAAGCATTCATAAGTGAAATGTTTAGTTAAAGCATAGTAACCCTGCCCTTGAGATGCATTCAGGGCAGGTCAAAACCATATAAGACTTTTTTTAGAGACCTTCAATTATGGGACTCGCTTGTGAGTGGTCTAGTGCGAGTGTGAACGACCGAGAGACTGCTTTAAAGCTTGGGCAGCACAGTCACTGCTCTTGACTGACCACAGTAACTCCATGGTGCCCCGGGAATGATAATTGCCCAGTACTGAGTTAGGCTGGCTTTTTGACTATAAAGACACAAAGCAGCTCAATGGAAGGCCATCATCTGTAACATTGTATTTACAGGAAAACAAAAACCAAAAACCAACCAAACAAAAAACCCCACAACAAAACAAAACACAGCCTTACTATTGCAATCACTGTCCATTTTCTGTAAGTTTTAAGTTCTTCTCAGAGAGTCCTGAGTCAGGATTTCAGCATGCTTTTGGGATCTGTCAAGGAAATATGTTTTTGTAGTTTATACTCATATGGCATGCTTGCTCTGAGGATCTCAAAGCACTTTAAGCCTGTTTGTCATGTAGACTCTTAACACCCTGGCAGGGTAGGTTGTTTCAAAGTTAGGGCAACTTAGGCATTGGGGCTGTGGTCTTTAGAAAATTTGTCACTGCTAAGATCCTTTCCAAGATCTGTGCCTAAATGCTTGAGGCACTATTGAAAAAGGGGTTTACGTGCCTTAGCAGATTTGCCCTGATTCATAAGCTTCTCCCTGGCATTACTGTCAATCCTGGAAGCCAGCGGGAGTTCTGGATAGGTCAGGTTGGTCACACAAAGTCCATTTAATAGTATCAGATTGAAGCAAAGGACAGATGGAAGCCTGCTGCATTTTTTTGGCACATGTTGCAAGTTACCATTTAAAACTAACCTACATCTTTGGATTAAACCAACACATGTGTTAGCAAGTGCTTCATGTGAGCATCAGGTAATTCTTCTGTTAGTGGTATAATTTAAACTTTTTTTGCTGTTATTTAAAATACATTGTTGTGAATCACATGGCAGGGAAGCTCCATCAAGTACAGAAAGCTTTATGTCCCATTTGGCTGATAACATATTCAAGAAATACACATTTCAAATGAATTGAAATAAAATGGAATTTCCTGTGAAACAAAAACATTTTTCCTGGTAATTTTTTTTTTTTAATTTGCTGTTGATAGATCTGTATATCCGGTACAAACCGAAGATATGTTGTGAGTGGCATTCAGTATCTCTTAGAAGCTATGGGAGAAGCAACTGAGGGGCTGTGCATCCTATGAGATATTCTCAGAGAAGTCAGGCCCCAACAAGTCCCTGCGGGCGAGGGCAACCCTGACCACTACTGAAAGGTGTGCAAGCCCAGCTGAGGTTCTGGGGATTGCCAGGATGTCTGTTACAAGCTCCCCTCGGTGTAGTCCCGCGTTTGCTGTGCGTTACCACGTAGCGCGGCCTCACAGAATGGTTCAGGTGTTTTGGTGCAGGTTGCATCCAGTTAAGAGATTACGGTCTGTCTCCAGCTCCTCCTCAGAAAAGACTTCTTATAGGCAGCCTTAACCATCTAACAAAGCACACTGCTTACACAAACCGTGTATTTTAAAGATGCAGAAAGGGGAGGAAAATTTTTCAAGTAAGCTTGGCCTGTTAGAGCAAGTTTATATAAAGACTACAGAACAATTAACTTCTTGACAACTGCTTTTTCTCGATGTGCCCTGCATAAACAAACTAAGCTAGCTGAATGCAGAAAAATGAAAGTGATGGTTAGTGAACATATTAAAAGTGCCCTAAAAGGTGTTGTGAAGTTTCTCCCATTCACTTAAAATCTCAGGTTTCTCTATGGAAAAGGCTGCCCAAAATATCCTTCACCTTCTCCCATTAAAAAAAGTTTCAAGGGGAATTTTCACTACAGAAGAAAAAAAATAATTTCAAATGTACTTGGAAGAGAAATTTTTGTTCTAAGTCACTTTGACTCAAAACATTCTTTAATTTATGAAATGTCAGCTTTTTTTTGTTCTCTCCATCTGTGTAATTTTTTCACTGTTTTCTCAGTGTTTCAGGATATGTGGCAGCATATTCACACTATTTCACTTTTCCTTTCTGTCTTTCAAAGTCAAGGAAGATCTGAAAATTGAATGGAGGAACACATGAAAGGAAGAGGGGAGGGAGACAAGTGAAGATAAGAGTAACAGAAATATATCCAGGGCTTATCCATTTTATTGCTAACCTGGCAAAGATAAGAGGAAGAAGGCGGGGGGGAAGTCTGGTTTAATATATTAATATTGTTCTTTTAAATCAATAAGTAAACTTTTCAGTCAGAAAACAGAAATTTAATCTGATTTCAAAATTTCCAGTCTAAAATATTTGGAAAAAAATCTCAAACTAATTTTGCTTCAGAAGCTCTTTTCAATGGAATGACATTTTACATGTGGAAAATGCCATTTGGTTCGACTTAGGACTTGGCCTGCATTATTCCAAAGGCTCCAGGGGAGCTGTGGAGCCATCGTTTGTGGTCCGTGTTAGTGTGGCTCTTGGACACTTTAGTAGCGGCCACGTTTTCAGTATCCACTGGCACTTTATATTCCTGAGAGGAAGACTAGCTTGCCTATAAGGTAGTGTAGCCTGTTAAACAAGGGAGTAAAAAAATCGGTTTGTTTGAAGTAAAACGATGACGGAAATAGAAATCCCAGTACTTTATATGGAATAATGCTTCACTGAAAATGTTTTTTATCTGGGTGGAAAGGGGAAGGAGTAAAAAGCTAGACTATGGATGAAGAGTATGAAATTTTACAATTTTGTCCTGTGCCCCAGTATGTTGGCAGCCACAGGAATGGCTTGGAAGAACTCCTTACTCCACTGCTTGTGCTGTTTCCTGTGGCCTCAGTAAATCGCTTAACCTTTGTCCCTAAGTTTCCTTATCCAACAAATGGAAATTTTAATACTTAATTTTCTTCCTCAGAGGAGTGTTGTGAAATTTAACTAGTTAATGTCTGTAAAATGCTTAGAAGCCTCACAAAATCACCAGCTGTCTTTTTTTTTTTTTTAAAGGAGGAATATGACAAATCCAGGGTGGAAATATATAAATAATACAAGTATATAGAACAGTCTTTTCTTTTTTTTTTGCAGAAACAAGAGCGAACAAGTTGAATGTGAAATCAGTGCTGCTGTAGAGTATAAAGAACCAATGACTGAATAAATCTGCTTTGGAACACACCCTGGTAATTCACAGTTCTATCAAACAATCTTCCATCTCCCCATTTTAAATTACTGGCATTTATGACGACTCCACCATGCGTTTTTCCTTCCGATTTTAACTCCCCTTTTAAAAACACAAGTTCGTGTCTGCCCAGACAAGTAGGAACATTCTCAGCATGGGATATGCAATGAATTAATTGTTCAGTGGGGTTTTTTTCCATGAAAAGTTTTGCCATCCCCGTAATATCTTCTATAGTTTTCTTCCAGTGTGCTGTCAGCCCTGCGCTTATCAGGTGTCATTTCTTTTTATTCAATAATTATGCCATTTTCAGTAGTGCTGGAGGAATGCTTCAGAAAGCTGTCTACAAATACTCATTCCAGCTCTTAAATAAACTCATTTCAACTCTGTTCATACATATTTCATGTACACTTTATCTGATCATTCTAGTGAATGATTTATTGGCAGGAATGTTTGCCCAAATGAAAGATTTTAAGGTTCAGGTAATTTGCAAAAAAAAGTGAAATCTGCATTTCTAGTAATAAAAATCTGTACTATAAACCATAACTAAACTCAGGATCAACCTCTTACTGTACAGAAACATGAAATATGAGCTAAAGTCCAACAAAATCCATTCTAATTTAGTTAATTTGCAATGAGCTAATCTCGAGCAAATGGCAGACTAAGAACGATTTTTAAAACACCAGAATATTTCCAACAGGTAGCATATGAAAGAAAAACAACATTCCAGTAGTTGACAATTCACACACAGAGTTGCAATTCATAGAATAAATCACCTGCAAATTGTTTGGCCATTTATTGTATTATTTGACATATTTGGATACTGAATTTGGTACAACAAAATTCATGCTGTTTATCTCAGCAACACAGCAGGACAACCTATTGACAATGCACTGTTGTCAATAAGGTATCATATGGAGAGAAGTTGATTTGCCCGCTGGATAGAACATGATTATAAAAACTGGAGTTACCCATAACGTATTCCAGTTGAGTATCTTCTATTTTTCTCCACATTAGGTTTCAATGTGGTCATACCCAACTGATGCATGACTTATTTAGCTGAATTATTATTGATTAAAATGGGCAAAGAGATATGATAACTGTACTGATGAGTGCTATTGCAGGGTGACATTTAAACTGTCAGCAGTTGCCTGAACAGCCAGGGATCTCTGCTAGACAAGCAGGATATTTCAGCCCTTTACAGGCTTGCAAGTTTGACCAGGAGATGCTTTTGTTCCTAAATTTGGGCCTTAGTAGCTGTTGCTTTTACTTCCTACCTGATTTTATTATTTGTCCTTTCTAAAAGTGAGGAGTGGTTTTTATTCATAAACTGTAAGGTTTATATGAGGTTCATCAGGATTCATTTCTGCGGCAGTTGAAGGTGAAGAGGGAGTGATAGTCCCCGGGGATAACCTAGTGGGGGAAATGCCAGAAGTGGAGGAACACGGGATGCCCTAGGATGTGAATCACAGCAGGCAGATAAAACCCCTGTTCTGAATCACCCTCTGAAGAAGCTGTCTTTTCCCACTGAATTGGGGGATGCTGGAGGTGATCAGCTATGCTGAGGCTTAAGTTAATCTTTCTGTATACCCCCCCTTCGGTAGCCTCATGGAGAACTGGCCCTTTGGTTTGCGGCATCCTAGCAAACGCATGGTAAGAGTGCTGTGTTTATGGAGTCTGACTGTCTTAAATTCTGAAACATTTGGTTATTTCATTTCCTCCCAGAAAGAAACAAACAAACAACCAACATTTACTTCTTTCCTAGACCATCATTGCTGATTCTGCTTAGCTCCTTCACAATTACTTGCAGCTGGAGCCATTAAAAAGAAAAAAACACCCTCTCCCTTTTAGATCATACAGAAGATGAGGGCAGACAAATTACTCTGACTACAGTCGGCTGCAGCTACATTAATTTCATCCAATGCTATCTTCGTTTCCTTCCTTTCCCACTTAGTTACGTAATGTGAAAATTGGCATATTCTGGTATTATTATGATGATTTTGAGCTTCTCATTCTTCTGTCACATAGTGTTGGCTGCCTAAGATGACCTCAGAAGCAATCTGGTTAAAAAAATAACAACAAAAAAAAGAATTAGCAGAAGGAAATGTTCCCTTGTAGTGGCAACCTTTTGGGGAAGAGTACCAGTGTAGCTCCTGCTTACTGAATGCTTTCTGGGGCTATTCTGGGAATGTGGGACACTCCCACTTACTCTGATTAACTTCTGATTAATGTAAAGAATGAAAGTACTTAAAAAAAAAGAGAGACGAGTTCTATTTCCAGTGAATTGCTTTCTGTATGAGAAGCCAGCATATGGTACAACCAGGGACAGAAAAAAGTCTCTTTGGTATTTATTTCTAAAAAAAGAATAAACAAGGCGATTTCTAAAAAAAGAATAAAGAAGGCAAATTGCTATTCAGGCTGTAGGCTGGGTTGTTATGCCCATCTATTCATAATAGTTTTGAAGTGGTAAGAGCTAAGCTGGTGGCAGAGCCAGCTCAAGGCTTCTCAGTAGAGTAGGCAGAAAATTAGTTTTATTGATCCAGAAGTGAGGGGTAGGAACAATCACTGTGTCTGTAAGAAAGGAAAACCTGGACCAGGGCGAGAGAAGCAGGTGGATGGATCGGATCATGGTGCCCCTCCGTAAATTTGGCTGCCGCTTCTCAGTGGGCAGCTGTGTCTTCACAGAGGCACGGGTGAAAATAGGCAGTGGGGCCTGTGTCATTTCGCTATGTCTGTAGCAGCTTGCTACCCTATGAAACTGCCTTTTATGCCTATGTCTAGAACGTGTCTTCCTTCTTGACTGAACAGATTTTTGTAGCCCAATTAAGTGCTATATTTGTGGTATTTACTGCAACAGGCCAATATTTGGGTTGCTGCGGTATTGCCTGTGATATGGGAGGGCTAAGTTCACATTGTGGTTCTGCCAACCAGAGACTGCACTGAAGTGGGAAAAGAAAAACCTCAAGCCCAGTCCTAAACTTACCTTGCATTCTGTGGAGCTTCAAATCTTGATATACATTATTCCACACCAAAACCTTAACCTTGAATATCTTTCCCACTTTAATTAAAATAGTTTAAAAAAAATATTGCCTTGTGTTCACCTACAGTATCACAGCCAAATTTCCATCAATGTGATCACGTTAACCTAAAGGACACAGAGGGAAGGCACGTATGAGGCAGCCAGGCTGTGGAAGAGCAAATACACAGTAAAACTCCAAAAGAAAACAAGCAGTTCTTTCTTCCAATGTGGTCTGTGTTGAGTCTCCGATTACAATTATGAAAGATAATATATGTTTGTATTATGGCAACATGCAGGAGTCTCAGTGAAACTGTATCTCGGCACTCTGCAGAGTGGGCTTTTAATATACAAGTTCTATTCAAGTTTTCTCCAAAAATCTGCAAGTATACAGACAGCAGAGTCAGGACTTGAGCTAGGATTATGGGAATCTGGATCCTGCATGAAAAACTGAGGATAAAAGACATCCTGGACAGCTGTAGTTGATGAAGAGATCATTTTGTCCACGTTCTTCCATTTGGGCAGAGAATCAGGTCTACCTGAACCATTGCTGACACTTGTTTAATCTGTTTCAAAGTGATATTTCCATTTTTCTGACCTATCTGCACAATACTAAGAACTGAACTACTTGAATAAAGAAGCGAAATTAACTGATGAAAAACAAATAGCATACATATTTCATGGACTGACATTTATCCACAGTGTAACACTTATTTGCATTACTCCAAGTCTATGCTATGCCCTCACTTGTGACTTCAGATACTCTTACCACTACTGCTTATGAAAGACACTAGCAGGCACTATCAACAGTTTTACATACCTTTTAATTTTTTTTTTTTTAAATGAACTAAATAACACTACTACACTGTAACATACATAGGGAGTAAGGAACTGAGAATATGAAGGATGTAAAGTATCAAGTAAGTTGTTCCCTCTTGTCAGAGTCAGTAGTCTGGACATTATATTGGCAAATAACACTTATGATGAATTGCACAGCTCAATCTGCAGCTCATACATGTATATTGGAAAACTGAAGAGAATTAATGTGAGCAATTTTTTAATATTAAATTGAAAATGAGATATCTTTTTTGCCAACAGAATATTACGTCAAATTGTTTTCTTTATTGCATTTTTCTTCTGAATATGATTACTGTTTTCCATTTTCTTTAAGAATGCACGATCCTATTGTTTCTCCATACTAACTATTTGGGCTTTCCTTTGATCTGGAGCAATTTCATTTAATTTAACAGAACAGGAGTTGAGTTCTCAAGCCTTTTATCATTTCCTTTGTGATGAAATCTGATCCAAAGTCCATGACTTCTGTAGAAAAATGCGCTGTTATTGACATGAATGTGCATTGTGTCAGGCCTTCACATTTCAGACATTTTTTATATGTCCTGACAATAGTTCTTGAACTGTGTAGACAGTACTGATGGATTATCCATTCTTCAGCATTTCCAAATGGAAACAAAAAAGTTGGTCAGAGAAAAAATCTTGGTCCCACTGTAGTCAAGGGATGTTCATTACAAATATTTCCAAATGCTTTTGTTTTGAACTATAATTCAAATATATAGACTTACTAGACTTCATTATGACATAAAAATTAATTCCTTTCTGACTGGGACTACCAGTGGTTGTCTAAGGATCAGTGAACCCGATTTGATTACATTGAATATAAGGTAGCCTCAGTCCAAAGCATAGTTGCATTACATATGATGAAATGGGATTATTAGGTAGGATCATTCCACATTCTGGTACCACAGGAAGTCAGTTAGGAGGCATGCAGAGGAGTTCCTTCAGTTGTCGCATACAAAAGAAAGGTTAGTGAAGGCCAAAGATAAATAGAATTACAAACATCCGCCAAACACATACTGGTCAGACCTAGAAGGGGCACAAGAGATCAAGAGATGTGAGACTGGTGCCAACTGTATGTTTGCTTAGCTGATTTTAAAGCATTTGCTTAGGAGGAAAAAAGTTCTGACTTGAAGATGGGATGTCCACCATGTCTAGTTGACACATTACATGCTTACATGGCATGTTAATGTGAAAAAAATATTATAAAAGTGATTTGTACTCAGAAAGGGATATGGTAGCAGGTTTGCTCTTGCTTTATCTCTTTAGTATGCTAACACAGATGACCACGAAGAGATACTAGAAAGTGAAATCAAAACAGACATTAGGTTTATTAATAATTTAAGGAAAAGTACTGATTGGCCTATTCACAGAGGAATTACAAGCTTGGGAAAGGGGACTGTATCTCTGACAGGGCAGAACAATACAAAGGGTTTAGCAGGATAAGTGAAGAGCTCATTTATGTGTATAGTCTTAGTCAAGATAATTCACATGAATGGGATTTTCAGAAAAAACTAGACGAAGTCAGATCGGGGAAATTCATTACGAATCAAGGCTCATTATGAACTGAAGGCTCAGCTTGAATGCAAATAAGGAAAAAAAAAATCACTTTTCTGAAGAAAATTGTGTGGAGAATAGCCATTTACAAAAGTAAGAGCAGGATCTGGGAGAGAACCTATAGACCTTCAAAGTTCCCTCACAGCAGCAAGAGCCACAATGGTGTGCAGTTCTGTTAATTCCTGTGTGTCCCTTGCCCAGTTCACACACATTTGCTCTTTTTCCTTTCATATATCCTCAGTGACTGTCTTCTGTGGGACTGTCATATGTGCTCCATATTTTAGGATCTCTTGTCATACCAATTTTTCCAATATTCAGTCAATCAGGTAACAAGATTAATAAGAGACAACTGGAAGAGATTTGGTTTATCATGCCACTAATGCTCACATTGACAAATGATGGATGATAATGATGTATATATGCGCACAAATACACTGTGATTTAAAGGAGAAAAAAGCTGGTAAAATCCTAAACAAAATCTAGAAGGAAACACATAAATGAAAATTTGGAATTCTCTGAAAAAAATCCATAGCCAGAAATCATGGCTTGATGCAAGAGAAGGAGGAAAAACTGTACTAATCTAAGTTTGTCATTACAAATAAGGCAAACGTATGTTAAAATAAAGGACAAATAGGTATTGGATGATCTAAAATAGAAGTCACAAAAATAGAAGCTTGATGGCTAAAAACATCAGAAAGAAAAGCACGTCTGGCAACATTGAGAAGGTCTCTCCCATCAAGCTGGCAATAAAACACAGTAGATGGGAGGTGGCAGTATTATTCAGGGTGCAAAATGGACAGAAAAGTACAATAAATGTTTCTGTCCCTGCATTTGGAAATAAGGGGAATGATATCCTTCTGTTTGATGAAGATGATGAGGTATATTATCAGACTTCTTCATTGCTAATGGAATAACAAAAACAGCTCCTATAAAATAAGCACCTTTTAAATTTGGGGGAGAAAGAACGATTTCACTGCTCAGTTTTGAGGTTTGATTGACGGGATGTTCTATAAATGTAATGGACTTCTGCAAGACCTTTGAATCAGTGGTGCATAGTATTCTGATTACAGAGTCGATGCTATGCAACATCAATAAAGAACATGTTAAATGGATTAAAAATTGGCCAAATGACAGCTCTCAAAATTGCAGTCGTCAGTGGTCAATGGTCAATGCTGAGTTGCTGTTGAGTAGTTGTGTCCTAATGGTGGGAGGTTACCGTAAGGATCAATGCTGGGCCAGTATTGTTCAGCATTTTCAGTGCTGGGAATCAGTGATTGGGAAATAATGAATTGCAGCTGTGGAGGGTTCTAGGTGACGGAGACATCGTGGAGGCAGGCACACAAAGTGATCTGGATCAGTTGTAGCTGAGCTTATTCAAATGAACTGTTTTGAATACAGCTAATTCGTCTTATCTAAGAAGAAAAATAGAGCTCATGACAAGACAAGGGTGAGAGTAGGGGAAGCACATAGCCTGGAAACAATGCAACTGAAATAGAGCACATGAGACAAATAGCTCTCAGAAAATTTCCAGAACAACTCAAAGGCTGAAGGAACTCCTGCCATCCTCGTGTAAGTGAACGGAACAGTGAACGTGAATGGGAAAGTGATCTCAAATTTACATATGGCCTTGGAAAATGTAGAGTGTAGAGGTGCCTCTCTACACGAGAACCTAGAGTTCTCGTGGGCATGCTTTTTTATTAAAAAAAGGACGCTGAAATATTGGAAAAAGTGCAGGAAGAACCACAAAAATTATCTGAGAGCAAAAGTGAGGGATTTAGTGAGAACAATCTCTTTAGCTGATCAGAACGATGGGATGTGATCTGATCACAGGTGGTGGAGAAACATTTGGTGCTAAAGGACTACTTAATTAAGAGGGGAAAAAAGCATAACCGTGGCCAAAGGCTGAAACTAGACCCACTTGGATAGAGAATAAGGTGCACATCTTTAACAGTAGTGGTAGGGAAGGATAGATTGCCACAACAAAGCACCGTTTTGGGGGATCTTCAAATCAAGACCTTGTATCTTTTTGAAGATGTGCTTTAATCAAACACAAGTAATTGATCTTGATTCAGGGTAATGCATGTGGATTGCAAGGGCCTAGGATGTGTAAGAAATGAAGCTCAGATTTCTAGTGGCCTGTCTGACTTTGCGCTCAATAAATATACGGCTTAAGGTCTCCAAATTTCAGCTCTTGTGAACTTCCTATGAATTTGTGTTCTGATTTGGTTCTGTTCTTATTTTATACAAAGCAGTTAGCTCACACCTTTAAAAAAAACAGCCACGATCAGTAAGAGCCTCTTAAAAACATAAGCTGAGAAGGGAAATCACTGGATCATTAGCCACTGGTTACCCCTTACTTTTAAAAGACACTCCACCTCTCCCCATCCCGCGTGCCACAGAAATGCTAAGTAAGACAGCCATCTCAAAACTCAAGTCTGGGAAGTTTCCAGCAGAAATCCTGGACGTACCAAAGTCAGGGTTTGGTGAAATCCTGCCTTCTGAAGTGATTAGCAGTATGACTATGTACTTAATTCTCTTTTTTTTTGGCCTAATTTCATGTTGCCATTTCTATCTTCTGCTCCCACTTTTTTTATCCTTCCTGGTCTCTTTTTTTATATTTGATGTGTTAAGTTCTCCATGCAAGGCATTTTTTCTTGGCATAACTAGATCCCATTGTAACGAAGAAGAGTTTCCCAATACTCATGATATTACCTAGCCTCCTAGTAGTACTGAAGCATGGAAAATTTCAGATGTGTTTGTGGCATGTAGCTGATTTGGTGATATTATCTAATGTGATATTATTACTGTAGCCTACAGACTACAATTGCCTGTCTCTACATGCAGATAGTGATGAAGCAGCGAACAAAAGCTTTCTAAGTGAGGGAGGAGACATGGTACAATCTGAAATTGTTAACAAAGAGTAAGAGTTCCAAGTCTGAAAACAGAATATAAGATTACAATTTGAAAGGAAGATAACAAAGTGTGGAATTGTCTACAATAGAATTATTTTTTTTAAGAGCTTGTCTAATTTAACCCCATAATCCCATATGTGAGCATATGACTGCACAGTATCCTTTTTAAAAAAGCAGTTATTGCTGAAGACAGATGAACTGTGGAGCAGTTAACATGAAGGAAGCCCCTCTTTATTCACATGTAAAAGTGTAGAATTGGGTCAGATTTGGGGATGAAACTACATCTGTCAGAAAGTGGAGTGTTGGCAGCGCTTTCACTATTTGCACTATTACTGGATACAGGTCAAATTTAGGAAAGGGATTTTACTGAAAAAATAATTACCTTAGTTCTAATTAGAAGACCTTCTCTTTTTTTAAGTGTAGTTCCAGCATTACTATCTCATAGTGGTGAAAGGAAAAGCCCTCATTCCTAGAGATTAGCTCTCTTCATTATGGAATCACCTACTGGTACCATCTTCCTGTATACCTTGGGCTGATGATAAAATGCCATTAAGCGAAGGAGTTCTGTGTGCAGCTCCTTGATATTCCAGTTGACAGAATAACCCAGACTTGGTCTCCATTTTGTGTAAATAGTCCTTTGACGTGTACAACACTTAATGGAAGGTAAAAGAGTCTAGTGGTTCGGCAGGGTACATTTTGCCTGTGGAGGAAGAGACCACAGCTGAGATGAATCACTGTATCCTTATTTACATGATTTCCCATGTTACTGCCTCCTTTAGCGCTGTTTTAGTCACATTTTGAGCCAACAGTAGGTGGGGAGGCGTGTGCTGCAGGTGCTGATAGACCTCGAGCTGCTCCAGGGAGTTCCTATCAGGACCTGGGGGAACCAGGATAAGCCCTGTGATGGAACTAATTCTCCCTGTTCCACACTTCCTCTCGTTTCTTTAGATTATGCTTTGATGCTGTTAAGGTGTGCCTATGGATATATAATATGCTTTGCATAGGCGGGTGTGGTGTCATTTCCTCTGCCCAGCTCTGCTAATGCAAATTGACAATGTACAAAATCCTTATTCCAGTCCTCTAAGAACCTCATTAGGGAAGAAACTGGAAACATATCTCCTTGAACAGAGGGTCCACAAGGCTGATGCAAGCCCAGAAATGGAGATACTATAGTAGCATTTTTTAAGTTTCCAGAAATGACCACTCACCTGAGTAGTGCGGTCGTAGGTAAACACAGGGAAATTTAATTCTAATTCTAATTTAACTTAGAAACTTAGCTGTTTCTAAGATGGGTAGAAGAGTCCCCTGTTGCCCACTTTGGAAGAACAAATGGGTGAGTTTTTCCATTTCCTTGTTTACCACTATACCACTGAGTAGCACCGTGTCCAGCTACTGTGCTGGACGTGAGCTGAATGGCCAGCTAGAAATTTTATTCCAATCCAACATACTTTGGAAGCAAAAAATGCCCACTACAAAACCAAAGCAGAGTAGATTATTTACTTGGGAAAATTATTGTGCTCAGACCTTAAAGATAAATTTAATATAGAAATCTAACCTTTTTAGAAGTTTTAACTTAAAAGCAGCTATTCAATATGGTTACGATATGGGAAAGGGTAGTCCAGAAGATGAAGGTGAGAAAAGAGTTACAAAAGCCTTTCCCTTTAGGTGAGCTCTAGGAAAGTGCTTATATTCAACAAGAAGCTGCCAACAATATTAGTACTCAGCAACTTTCCCTCTTCTGAGAATTGCAGTAGATCCACTGATAATAGCATTTATGCTTGAGCACGCAGCACTGACTTAAGGTTAGTGCTTATGAATATATTAACGTTCCTTTCAAATTGTAAGGAACACAAGGACTTTAAAAATAATTAAGTGTATTTAAAAGTCTACTGCTCTTTTTATATGTTAGGTTATTTTGTTATTCGGGGATTTTCCTGTGATGGATTTACTTTGTAGCACAGTTAATCGGCAGGCTGCACACAAAATGGCTGGTGCATGGAAAAACCCGTGAGTCAGGTGCCACTGAGCATTCCTTGCAGTTGTGGTCTTCCATTGCATGCCCAAAGTTTAGAAACTAAACTGAGGACTAAACTGAGAAACTGAGGACTGCTGAACGAAGAAAATAATGAGCTGGCCTGTTTTGTTTTTTTTTAAAAAAAGTTTTGTTTTAAAAAGAAAGATTGAAGCTGCTCTTCCTCCTTTATAACATGTGGAAGTTGAATCATAAAGGTCTGCCTTGCAGGGCATCCAAACGCCAAGGGTTTGAGCCTTAAAGTTTGGCTGAACCTATTTTTAAGAAACCTGAAACTATTTTTGAGATGGAGGCATAATACTAATACCTCTCATCTTCCCAGGGAAACAGGCCTCTCATCTTTCCAGGGAAACAGGTTTATTTTCTCCATCAAAAAACAAATGTGTTTTTTCAGACAGGTAATTTCATGACATTATCAAACTGTAAATAAATGAAATCAATCTTGGAGCAACTTTGGAAACCCATACGGTATATTTGATTGCTTCCAAGTGCCCTTTTAAGGCTTTCTGATCTTCTTCCAGTCTATAGAAATGATTTTGGGGCAGGGAGACTCAGCATTTTTCTGTACATGTCTCACCAGGACAGGAGGACTGAACATGATTTGTTCACCTACACGCTCCTGTGATGTAGAGAGAATTGACAACCCTGATTATTGTGTTAAATGAAGTTGCGAGGCTAAAGCACAAAATTCTGTGCCTTCGCTGATACATCAGAGAATGATACTGCTTTTCTCGTGCTTTGTTTTGCCTCTTTACATTACAAGGTCTCCGAGGTATGGGTTAATGCTGATTATGAACGTATACATCAAAGCGTGCACTGGAGCCCAGTCACAAGCAGCACTTCTAAGAGTTATTATGGAACAAATAATAAATAGTATTGATGAAGAAATATGGACTGCTAAGAAGTGAAGGAAAATACTACCTCTTCTGCTGTGAAGTCCAAATTAAGAGAGCTTATGTGCTCTTTGCTTTTCTCCCTATGGGTGTTGCGTATTCTCACAGCCTTCACTAACCATTTCAGAGCAGGACAGCTGACCTTCAAAAGTAAATACGATTAAAGCTGAACAAATCAGGTAATTACAATAAAAACATGACTTGACAAGCAGCCTCTGGACAGAATTACAGTTCTATACACAGCCTTCACATTCAATTAGGATGATTGGAAATGGTGAAAATATTTATTTTACTTTTACTTGATATTTGTGGGACACTGTGTTTCTAAGCTATATAAGAGGTCTTTAGAAAAGAAAAAATAGTTCAACTTAGATACTGAGTTCTTGCATCCGTCACTGGAAAGGATGTTAGCAAGGTGTTACCAGAGGTACTTGGACCCTCTTCTCCTCCCAAGTCCATTGTGACACAGGACTCCCCTCCCTAGCATGGCCCTCTTCCCTCTCCCGCTCTCTTTCTACAACCTGTTGGCAGCTCATAATTGGCACGTCTGCAGAGCCATGCAGAGAGAAGGGCATGTGCCTGTCTCCAGCTTCTCTCTTCTCCTTTTCTCACTGTGGAGAAGTGCGGTAGCAGCCTCCCCGCTCTAAGGGAACACATAGAAAGATAATGTGAATGGTAAGAACCAGAGATGGCAATACATTAAGTCCAGAAAAAGAGTAGGACACAAGACTAATGCTATGAATGTTGCTGTAGTATTAGCACATTGTAATATCGGCATCAGCGCTTAGAATCGAGGAAGACACTTCACTGTCACCTGTCATTACTGCATTGCCCAAGTTGCCAGATGTTCCCAAACCAAAGACGAGTTGCAAGGTCCAGACAAAAATGCTAAGCAGAAAAACAGGTGATCCATGAGGACATATTACAGCTCTATGCATTAATATCTTGGTTGATTTCCATGTTTTTAAAGATCAGGCCTGTGATATTCCGTTATGATAAAAGTCAGTGGTGTTTAACCCTCTGAGTATCCCTTTACTTTGAAATTCTTCCCCCATGTTGACAACGTGCAACATTTCACTCTGTAGAAGAAAACTGAAATATACAACTAAGTAAGAGAAGGAGAAAATAAGCTGAAAGCCCTGTGGGATCTTGCACTACTGCAGTGTGTGCAATAGTGCACACGGTGATGTCCCCCAGGGACAGGTCCTGGCTCCAGCAGGAGCAGATTGGTAGGAGATGAAGCAGAGGAGGAAGATCCTTTCCCCACACAGTGCACTGCAATCTCACTGCCCAAGGGCTCGAAGCAGAGTGATACTTAATGGCATCATGATACGTTGCTTTCTGGTGAAATGCTCAGATGGAAGCACCCTCACTGTGGAGCAGAGAATTGAAATCCAGAATGTGCCACTGGAAACATGCAGGTCAACTCTGAAGCACAAGGTCAGAGAGGAGAACCAGCACTCCGTGGATCTGCAGGACATCAATAAATTCCGATGACCGCTGTAGATCTTAAAGCACCTAAAACAATTGAGGCAAATTCCTATAGAAACAACTTCTAAAAGCCCTTCAGTCCCACTGAAACCAATTTGAGCAACACCCTGTAAAGCACAGAATGCTCAGGCCTACAATCAAGAGAGCACCATAATCTAGTTAAAACAATTAGGTAAGTGAGTTGGTCTGGTGAAACCCCTGGTGCTACTTCCATGCATAAGAGTTTAGCAGGATCAGGCATATGGTGGAACCAAGTCCCAAACAAGCAGGAGATCTGGGAGGTTTGGATGAGTCTGGCATCCACTTGTGCAAACTTGCTTGGAGTCCAAGTCACAGAGGAGTGTCTGCAGGGCCGAATTCATTAGCAGCGTTACTGTAGTGCCTTGGAGGTTAAGGGCTGTTCTGTCCTGGACTATGAGCCATGGCGCAAAGGTGCCTGAACTAGTGGAGACCCAAGCTGGCACATCCGTGTGGCACAGCTCCATGCCGTATGGCTCCACCAACGTGGATCGCAAAGCAGCGTGGTGACTCCGGCATGGCGCAGCACCAAGCGTGTCAGAGACACGCGAGAGGCTGGCGCTTTTTCAGTGATGCAAGCACAGCACTCTGCTGCTGTAGCTGGGCTGCCTCTGCTCCCAGCAGGAGCTCAGGTGCTGCTGGCCTGAGCGTCTCTGCACAGTGTAAAAACATCTAGTCACAAACCAGAACCCCACTGTGCAAAGTACTTGACAAACACAGCACAGAAAGATACCTTGCCCCAAGGAGTTTACTATCTAAATAAAATGGAACTAGTGTAGAGTGCACATTGCTCAGTGTATAAAGCAGTGCTTGTCACTTTTTCTGCCAGCAATGTGCCAGAAGTCAAGCTATTAAATTGCAGTTAGCAGATGGGCTAGGTACTCCCATTGCTTTTGCAGAGTACCACGCAGCTACCAGGGCTCTTCATCATACACCTGACTCCATCAAAAATCCATGGTTATATCCTAAAGAGTGATATAATATCTCCAAGCTCGATGAGTTATATGCCCCTCGTTAATACACCCTTTATTTTCAGGGAGCTCCCATCTTTTGAAAGGGTGAAGATTACTTGAGGTTTTAATAAATGAACCGCTGCAAAGGAACATGTTGCCTTCCTCCTCCTAAAAAGACGCTATTTATATCAATAATCCCATTGCGGGTGTTACTCCAAGCCTCAGAACAGAACAGTGACAAGTTAACCAACCACTTTTGTAATAACATTTACTGCCCTTTATGAAGTTAACAAATCTATTTTTCAAATTTCAGTCATTTAAAATACAAAGGGAAAAGCCATTTTTTCATATGATAAAATGTAGCTGCTGCTGGAATCAAAGAGTCAACCACATTTTTTTCATTAATTTGATTATTCTGAAATGATTGATAAGATTAATTAAAATTGGCTTGATTCAGAGATCTTCAGAGGACCCATCTACACAACTCTTGCAATTTCCACTTGAATAAAAATGGAACAGCATCTATAGGGAGACAGATATACCCAGCATGCCTCTTTTCCTCTCTAACTGTATGATAGTTATTATGCCTATTATTCTCCTTGTGAAGCTTCAGTCCATCCAGAATATTTTGAGATTTTTTTTAGGAGGGTGTAGAAGGAAAAAAAACCTGTGAGAGAAAGAAAGAAGGAAAGAAAGAAAGAAGGATGACAGAAAGAAAAAGGAAAGAAATAGAAAAAGAAAGAAAGAAAAAGAAAGAAAAAGAGAGGAAAAGAAAAAGAAAAAGGTAGAAAGGGAGAGAGAGAGAAAGAAGGAAAGAAAGAAAGAAAAGAAAAAAAAAAAGAAAAAAAAAAAGAAAATCAACCAATTTTCCATTTCAACCAATTAAAAAAGCTCAGCTAGACTGCATTGAACTTTTTGGGGAACAGATAATTTCATCTGCCTTAAAGACTTCCTTTAAAGTTACGAATAAGCAGTAGTTCTTCACCCCTTTCCCCCTCCCTTTCCTGGGCTCTGATCTAGACTTAAGTGTACCTAATAAACCAATAGTATTTGCATGAATAAAATCAAGCTTGTGTTACCAGATCCAGGCTAAAGTCTTCAATATTGTTCACATAAAATGTCATGCTTAGGGAGGGCTTAACCCACTCTGCGGCCACAGATGTTCTTGAGTACATCTAGGAAAAACTGTTAGTAGGCATTTATTTTCCCATTTCATGACGTGCCCCATTGTTGACTACTCTTCAGTGTAACTATCCTGCTTCTATAAATAAAACAACCTGTAGAAGGGCACGGGCAACACAGAGTTCCCACCACTGCCCTCCCTTAAGAGGTTTTTTCCAAAATGTGCTCCCCAAGTTGATTCTTTTGGGACATCTCAGTAGGATCAGACTATTCAGACAAATTTCAGTGATCATCAAAAAAACATAATCAAATAAACACACTGCTATGCCCCATCACTGTTATGATAGGTAAGGCCATAATCCAGACAAATTTTAGGTATGTGCCTAATTAAAAAAAAAGAATTGTTGACTGCTATTCAGTAAATGGAATTCAGTGGGCTTTGATATTAAACATGCATGTAGGTGTTTTACTAAATTGGGTCCCACAGATGAACAATGTACTTAAAAGGTATCACAGGGGAAAAGTAACTCTCTTTAAAGAAGTAAAAAGAAAACTACCACTTCAGGTGGCTGAAGTAACACTATTGATTAAATAAAACAGCTCTTGGTCTATCTAACGTCAGTAGTGCCAGTCATTAAAAGTTATAAGGCAGTGGAAACCTGTTCCTCGTCCAAAGTCAATGGGAAGTTTTGGCATTTACTTTACTAGGCTCAGAATTTTTCTCAAGACTTTTCTGAGCCATTCAGATGCTTAGGGTAATGCACGTGCCTAACAGACGCTACCACAACATTACAGCATTACAGTTAGTCAGAATGCACGTTAAATTTCTCTTTACAGTACTGGGCAAGGATTTCCATATCTGCATGAGTCTACTTTTTGTAAGCTTGTGTAAAATGTAGGCCAACATTTGCATGTGAAAAATCATAACAAATCAGGAGGAAAAGTGCCTACCTCAGTCATTTTTAAATAACTCAGGCCATTAATTGGTAACCTTTGTTTCTCCTACTTGCACAGCCACAAATTAGTTTTATGGATTAAGTATATTTGAACTTTTAAAAATGCTTTTATAGCTTAGAAAGCAAAACACTGTATTTGCAATCACACTTCAAAAACAGTGGAGAAAAGGTGAGCGTGGGGGGAACTGATTAGGACTCTAATTTCTTGCATCTTGATTACGAATTGTTCCTGGAAAAATCAGTCTAATTAGTAATTGCGGCACCAGCTCAAAGGTTCGTGGAAGAAAATATTAGGATTAGTAAAATCAGTTTTCACAGCAGAAAAATGCAGCATGTCATTTGTGCATAAAGGAAAACTTCAAGAAACCAACAGCCATCAGCCAGCTGTATGGCGCATACCAGTTAAAACAGAGAGAATACGAGGAACCTCTGGTGTTATAATAAAATTGTAACTTCCTCAAGTGCCACTTACGATTTCACTACCACTTTAATGTCCTTGCTCATGGAGCCCCAAAATGATCTTTTAAGCACTGGAGTAATTGAAGGTCGTCTTCCACTTTCCTGACAGGTGTGGTGTTAACTGATGCAAAATGCATCTGTGGCACTTGGGACTTAGAACCAGAAGGTCTGGCCCATGTGAGAGCGTCATGCTGGTGGGGATGGACTCGTATGCTGCATGGCTGAGGTTTTCCAGGAGCAGGTTGTGGTTTAAAAGGCCTTGAATTCTGGTTTCCAGAAGAGACCAGAAGTGAAGAGGTGGATTCTCAGGCAGTAGTTGCTCAGCACTTAAAACAGTTTCATATGGTACAATTCAGTCTTGTGCCATGGGGCTCTGCTGGCTTTGGAACACCTCCGAATGTCCTAATCATTCACACAGTATTGGTATGAAGCAAAATGGTATCACAGTAGCAAGGGAACTGTAGACATCATCAGAGTTGCTGCTAGTGCATGCTACAGAAATCCTCTAGAGGAAGCTCTCACTACTGCCGAAGAAAAGCATTCCTGAATTCCCTACCCCCTTACCCAAATCACACAATTGAAACCCAACCAGCCAACAAACCCTAGAGTTCCCTTTGCTTGCCTTGTGCTTTACAGCCTTCTGTTCCCATTTCCAACTTGTTCTTTCATCCATGATAAGGAAATGTGTTGAAAGAATAAACCATGAAACCATGAATGTTTTGCAAAATCGCATGACTCCAGGAGATGGAGCTTTAACAATACAATTTCTGGATGCATCTTTAGTAACTTCTGCCTCTCTCACTACCCTTGGTTTGAAACAGGCAGCAGCTCTGTTCCTGGACTCTATTCTAGCAGGGGAGAGAAAAGATACGTTTTTTACAGCTGTGAACAGTTAGAGAGCTTCCTAGACCGAGCAGCACTATGTGGACAGAACTGAAGATATTTCCCCAGCCATGACTGCCTTGCAGAGCAGTTTCACAGGCATATTTTTCCCTCCGTAGCATGAATCTCCTACCCTGAATTAGAGCTCAAGAAATTCCAGAGGACATCTAAATACCTGCTTCTGCTCCACGCTGGAGAGAAATCAGATGGAAAAACTCCTTGGTGGTGTCAACATTAGGGAAACAAGAGGCCTAATTGTTCCTTGGCAAACACTTTTAAGTCCATAGTGGTGGGTCCCATCATATTGGACAAGCATGCTCTTCTACTTCTCTTGACCGGAGCATGTTTCAGTACTCTTTCAATTTGGGCTTTTTGGTCCCAGTCTTTTGGCACATACAAGATAAAGTGAGGAACTGGGATCAGTGCTGCTCCCTCACTGTAACCCAGTTGCTTAAGCTTATCATTTTTCACCAGCTTTGTAAGGGCTCTGGTTTATAGTTCACCTCTTCATAGATGCTGTGAAGTGTGTAAGACAACAGCTTCTCGAAGAACTTTTATGCCATTAGCCCATACTTTAGGAGAAAACATAAATGGAGCCAAAGGAAATACTGAAATAAGCATATGCCCTCACTTACCTGAGTTTTCTCCCCATTCTTGAGCATTCATCTGAATCTTCTAAGGCTTTTGGGATCTTGGCTTTCCCCTTGCATATAGACCTGTATGGATTTCCCTTAACCACCTGGCATCCCATCTTACTCCTGCAGCCACTGAGGTAGCTGAGTACTTCTCCCTCTCAATAAATGAGATGACAGGAGACCTTTTCCTTCATAATCGCCAGATTTCTTTGTCAGATAATCAGTTACTTAGTTACCAGCTCATGAGGGCAGGTGATTTTTCTGGGTGGCAGCCAATTCCTCACCTACAAGTAACTTTGTGTGAAGAGATGATAAGAGAGGCTCAACAACTTTCTATTGTTATCTCAGTCTTCATTGTGTGGAATTCCAGTCCAAGAGGGAGGTAGAAAGAATAGCTATCCAACCCATTCCTAATAGATAGTTTGATAAAAGAATATCTCTGTTTCCCAAATATATATGCAAAAATTCACTGCCTCAAAGAGGAAATTATTATTTGTACAGCGAGGGATTCTCCCAGCTGTTGTAGAGATCCTATTCGTACACCTCTAGGTTGATTATTTTGTGCAGATGAACATTTTTACCTGATTGGACATGTTTGTATCTTGATGCAGCATAGGGCTGATAGAGCTTTTCATCAGTCAAATTGAATCAATCCATCAATCAAATATTGGTGCATGACTAGCAAGTGAAATCTATCCTTAGTCTTTCATTCCTCCCTATCTTCAAAGTTACCCACTCCTACAGACCAATTAATCCAGAGGCTGACAGTGGTACTCTTGCTTTGATTTCTTTGTGACAGAGTATCCAAAAGTATTTCTTGGCTTGTTCTAGCACTTACTTTCCTTTGCTTAGTGGTTCAGCAACAAACATGCACACTATTGCTAATTAATATGTTTGAAATTCTATCCTGGCCCACAGCACTAAAAAAAAAATCTCAGAAGTCTTTGACTGCAGTAGCTATTAATCAGCCTTAAGCCTTTGCATTTGTCCTAATTCAAAGCATTTGTTTCACAACATATTTTCTGCATACCACACCAGTGTTGATCAACGTAGGTTTCAAAATCCTTGTTTATTTTATTTTACAGCATGTCAGTCTGGGAAGTTAGACAAAAAAGCAAAAAAAGAAAAAAAAAGGCTGTTTATTTGTCTCATGCTGGGGAATTTCAGACTCCAGCAGGGTTCAGTGGAGTGTGTGTCACCATCACAGAGTGTGCTAAGGAGGCATACTGAGTGGGAGCTGGTGATGAGAGAGAAGGGGCAGAAGAAGTCTGTATTTGGCAGCTGAGAAGACACAAAGGAAAACAAACAATACTCTTTGCAGAGAAGCCTCTTTCATGCTGTACAATGGATGCATGTTATTATTGGCCTGCATTGTCCATTCTGCTGCATAAAGGGAAGTAGCCTCTTTCCACAAAACTCAACCCTACCACGCACAGAAGGTGTCAGCTCCGCAGCAGCTCTGCTCTGTGGCCTCTGAAGACCTCAGGGAAGACACTGGGACTGTCTCTAAACTGAGAGACTGCCTGGGATATGGGGAGGAGCGGTGTAATATATCGTTCTCATCCAGCTCTGTAGTACTTCCCTGAGAAAAACTAATAAAACAACCCATTATGCAGATACGGACATCCCAGGGCTCCTGACGAGCTAAGGGTGGATCTAGGCAACCTCTTTCTAAAATTTTGCAACCAAAGTAGAGGGAAATTTGAGATGTTTTCTTTGCCTCAGATCTCTCCCACACACATTGACTCTCTGGATAAAGGCTAAAACATTGCTGTGAGCAATGACTTATCCCTGCCTTTTTCAAAATACTCTCCATAAGAGTAATTTTTGCCCCTGCAATGAACTGGATTTAATCAAATGGCAGGTATTTTTAAAGTATGCAAGCATACTGACAAGTTCTGCAGGATCTGCTAGCTCTAACCCTCATGTACAATAATACTGCCTTGTTCCTGCCAAAGGACAGTATATTTTTAAGGAAAAAAATCTATTTCCAGGAAAGCACAACTGTGAGAGAAACACAACTTAGCTGCAACTGAGGTTGCTCTGCCTATTCTTTGAATGAGATACTTGAAGAAGACAGAAAAAAAAAAATCAGGACTTTATCTGAGTAAAAACTAGAAGCTTTTAAAAACAAATATGCTAAATAGATAACAGATTTAAAAAAAAAAAAAAAAAAGGAAAAGGTTTAACTCCAACTCTGGTCTTGCCCACTCCATCCTTGCAGTTTCTATGTTTGGGTTCCAGTGACTCACTGTTCAGCAGCTAAACCTGCCGATCTCCTGGGAAAGCCTTCCCATCACCTCTGAGGCAGCCAGCTCCCGCCTGCTCTGCAGCTCTCCTGCTCCTCTCAGCAGGCTCAGCAGCTCGCTCTGGAAAGAAGCCATTTCTCCCACCCACCCAGAGCCCATCTGACCTATTCTTACAAGAATATATGATAACTTAGTACAGATAAATCAAACAGATACTCCCCTTCACAGCAACATGATATTGCCAGGTTTCTAAACGGTCCTTTCATCTCACCTTGGCTATGCAAAGGTTTTCTGACTTAAACGGCAGGAGATGTTACTTATTTGGCTGATTTCTCCTCCTTCCCTCCTGCGGGAGTGCTCAAGGACAGAGGACTTAACGGAGGCTGGGACAAAACAGTCTTATCTGTAGCACATCACTGCTTAGAGCAAATACTGTTTCGAGCTTCTGATTCCCTTTTTCCCTAAGGTAAGTTTAACTCTCATTTAGTTTAGGTGTTTAGTTTGCCTTTGCCTTTTTCCTTCCCTAAAGGTGCCCAAAAGCGAAAAATAGTGCTCTGTCCCTGCTCCCTTTTGGTGTAGAAAGAACTCTGCATTTTTATCCAAAAAGAAGAAGAGGAATGAAAAACTGGTTGATTTTTTTGTAGGATTTGTGATTTCTCTCTGTTGTGGTGGCAGACTCAAACCCTGTTGGAGATGACAACTAGTAGGGCTATCATAACAAGGAAAACCTGAACTTCCTCAGGCTCAAGATACACTTGCAATGTGACAGTGTCTTTAACCCTGCTGCCATTTTTTTCATGCAAAAACGTCCATCTGGAGTTTGAACACAGCTTACACATCTACTTAAACTGCTGATTCACTGATATTTTCATCTTGAACCTTTCCATGTCCCTTGCAAGAGAATGAGGAGTTTTATGCCTCTGCATCTGTTCTCATTATGTTACAATTCCAGTAAGCTACGCTTTGGAAAAGTCTACCAGTCAAATAGGTTATTAGACTCATTTCTCACATGTACAGTAAAAAAGGAGAGGGGAGGAGTAAGGGAGGTTGTGGATGGGAAAAGAAAGGGAAGGGAAAAAGGAAAATATATTTGAGCTTCTGCTTCCCAATGATAAGGGTGTAAAATTTGGGGCAGGAGTTATTTTTTTAAAGAGATCATTTGGGACAAAGAAGAAGGGAGGGGAAGAGTAAGGGAGATCTATATTGGTTTTATTTTTCTGTTCATCTTCAGAATTAGTGTAACTCAATGTATAGGTGCAACATATTGACCCACATCCAGAATTAATACATGACTTTACTAATACTCAGTACTTAATTCTTGCACAGAATATTTTTCCCCATAGCAATAGATTGCACAACAAATTGCAAAGTTTGGTAAACAAGTCTCTTATCTTAGTTATGGAAAAGGGAGGTTTTGTTGGTAAAGCAGCAAATATAATCCAGATTTCCTAATTCTCCAGATCAGTGTGTGTACCTCTAGACCATTAAGCACTACAAAAATCAATGAACTACATAATGTAATACGGCAGTGGGACTGTCTTACAGCTTGTCCTTGACAGATGTTTGTATTGACAGCAAACAGCCCAAAAGATAAAGCCTACACCATGACAATTCCACAAAATCACTTAAAAAACAAAAAGAGTAACAATCCTCAGGGCTCCAAACCTTCCAAATTAAGGAATTAAAATCCCTATAAAATGTCTAACCCCTGAGGCTTTTTACTGTAGAATTATCACTGGTAAATATATAGATTATTTAATTAATCCACTTGGTTTCAAGTTGTCTGCTCTTTTATTTTCCTTCTGTGCCTTACTTTGGTGGTTTGAGCCCCCTGGCACCTTCAGAAATTGCTGAGAGGTGTCTGGTAGGAAGGATCAGAAGTTCACAGGCACAGGTGGATATGGTGTGAGGGACCTCATCCTGATGTCTCAGTCCCATCTCCACTCAACACTTACCCCTTGGATGCAGCCCTAAGTTCAAAGATACACCCAAAGTGGCACCCCAATGGTACCGTCTTGCCAGCTTTGCTTTTAATGAGATCAGGGTTTCACTAGGCTCTGGAGTCTGCGATTCAAATGCTCTCCTCACTGTTCAGTTAATGGGATCAGAGCAGCTCCATCTGTAATGTGCGGGTTGTCTCCTGGGTAATCTGCCTCAAGGAGATGGATTGAGAAGCTTACACCTTTAAATATGATGCAGTCAAGGAGAATTATAATTATTGCATGTATTAACACTGTGTACAAGGCCCAAATTACATGGCATAGAAAATATGAAATAAAATGGACTATTGCAATAGCCAATAGTCAGGAAAAAACCCTCATTGATAGAGCATTATCCATGCTATTGGAAACCTTTGCTGTGGAGAAAAGAAACAGAAGATACATTCTCCCTGAAACTAGTGGAAGTCCTCTAGGGCCGTAAGGCAGATCATCGTACTTAGCTTGTATGTGGGAGTTGGAAAGAACTCCCTCAGCCTTATCCTGTCATTTCTTCTTCCTCAGGATCAGTGTTTTTCCTTACTTTAAGATCAGAGAACAACTTTTGCCTCTTTCGCTGGCCAGCCCAGTTCATTTATCTAAGCACACTGTTTAGTTAAAATGCTCGTTTCTCAGAGGAATTGTTTCTAAAAGGTGTCCGCTCATTCTCTGCACTGGTAGAGTAAGGAAGAGGATGAGTGGATTTTGGGAAGAGCTAACATCTTTGAAGTTGACTATAGGATTTGGGTGTCCAGTTTACTTTTCTGTTACTGGGAATTATGCATATAAATCCCTAAGCTTTTGAAAATCGTAGCCTAAAGGCTTGATGTGCCGGTCATAGCCTGAAGGAATGAAGGTGTCATCAGTTACAAATACAGCTGTTGGCATTTAGCTATCAAACTACTTGATTTGCATGTATAAAGATTGTTTTAACCTCCAAATATTAGATCTGCTGGTGTTGCCCGAATTGAATACTGAGCACAAAACTGCACGTACAAGATTAGGCTCTGATACCTTAAAGAGCCCTCAGGAAATAGAACTTTTGCCTACACAGAAAAGTTGAAGTCAAAGGCACTGGAAGCTGAAGAGAAATATATTTTAAAATATGGTTCTAAGCCCTATTTATTTGGCCCAATAAATGCTGTTATCTGATCTATTAACTCTATTAGAAGTGGGCACTGATTATAACTGTTTCCATATTTGCTTGAAAGAAGCAAATATTAGGATGTCTAAATTCAGCACCACATAAGAGACTGTCTGAGTCCTTGTCAAAGAGATTTTCTTCCCATAAAGATTCATTGTAATTTCCACAGTAATAGAAACTCCCACTGTCCATACGTTTTTCTAACTAATTCATTCTTCTGTATGAGTTAAAATATAGTAACTGAAACTTGTATTTCTCTGCTTCAGAAATCTGCTCCAAAGAACAGAAACACCATGTTGTATTGCAGGTATAAGGCATTTTCCCTGCTTTTGTTGAGGGGTTTCTTCATTCCGTGTCGAACAATATTTTTTAAACTGATTTCCACCTCATACATTACAAATGCCAAAGTCACAATAATAAGTACCTGAAATTACCTAAACCCTTTCCAGTTATTGTAGTTTCAAATGTTTTACTGAGGATCACAAACAAGCACATTAGGGACCAGCTTCAGAAAAGGCTCGTGTTTGTAGTGAACCTGAGCATGCTGTGCAGTTTCATTAACATCAAGGGGACAAGAGCAGAATACATCAAGTGTGGATGAAAGTCTTAGCAGTAATGCATCTGTTTTTGAAAGTGACATACCCCATGTTTGTGAAAGGAGAAAACAAGGTCTCACAACTGCAGTTTCCGGATGCAGACTTGTACGAAGTTTTAAAAGCCTGCGGGAGGTTGCATGCTGAGTTAAAGAACTTGATATGGAAGTAATTAGGTAGCAGACAATAAGCGAGATAGAGAAAATAGTGGAATACGAAAGGTAAATGACTGCTCAAACCTCTCCTCCCCTTACCGTTCCTGACCTCCCTTAAGTTAAGGCAACCACGATGAAAGATCTACACACTTTCTTCTTCTAATAATTTCCTCAGTAATCAAGGAGCGGAAGTTGTTAAATGTAGTATGAGCGGTTGGAAGAGATTTGCTCCAGCATTTGGTTCTCGTGCCAAGAACATAAAACTGTCTAATAGGAAGTCCTCCACATATGAGCAGGGAATAGAGCTGAAGTAGCAATCAGCAGCTGATTGAGGCTATCTGACCACACCAACCAGCTGTCCAAGCAGGAATTTCGGCAAGTAGTTGCTGAGCTGTTTTAGACTAGTCTATGCGTCAGATCCCACGGGCCCTGATTGTAGCTCTATTCTTTGGGCAAAATCGTGCAACTACTTGCAAGGCTTACAAGGACCAGAGTGCAAGTAGGTTTGGAAGTAGAATAGACAACAAAGAGCATTCAGTGTCCCAACAAAAAAAGGTGAGTCCTGTACACTAGGAAATGGAATGGGAGATAACTTGGTGGGATAGAAAACTGAGGAAATGTGATCTTTTCTGCTCATTCTACCATCTTCTTCTACCTCCCACCATGAGTAAGGAGCATTTGGGTGGAGAAGTGGATCCTTTGGCTTGGTTTAATGCCAGCAATGAGAACATTTGTGAAGCAAAGCCAAGCATGCTGGCAAACATCCATTGATCATCCTTTCCTTCATTAAAGTCCTCTCACCTTGTGAGAATAAATTGATTACGCTACCATAGGACACGCTTCCTCCAGCACTTCAAAGCCTGCAGAGGTGGAAGCTGGATTTGGGCCATAGTGCCTGGAGCCTTCAAGAGTTAATTAAACATAATAGTAACTATATATTTACAGGTCCCTTTTTGATGACAGCAACAGAATAGAGGTTAACCCCACTTTTCAGGTTCTCCCTCAGGATTTGTTTGAACTTTGCTCTTGTTCCACCTCTACATCAGGCACGAACTGAGCTCTGCAAGTCAGAAAGAAATGTGTGCTGAATCTCCAGCTACAGACATGGACTGCAGGGATGGAAAGACTGAGTGATTTGCCGAAGGTTATACATGAAAACTGTGGTAAGGTACAGTTTTATTATTTCATCCTTTTCTTTTCTCAGAAATTTCCTGCCACCCTCCCTCTTCTATGATGAATCATGAGAATACCAATACATAAATAAGTATAAATGACATGTAGGCACTGGCTGAAATTCTGCAAAGCACCTTACTGCTGGTGAGGTGGCAAAGAATGAGGAACAGAAATCTTTCAGATGTACCCGTCCTAATGCAAACAGCATTTATTTAAGCTTCCACATAAAGATCAACTAAGCAGCTTTAAAGACATCGCTAAAACCTTCAAGCTGCCTAACATTGATGAAAAATTGACTCGGAATCGACACGCTGCACTGTACTTACTAGCCCTGACAAGGTGGATAAAAATAGCAAGGAAACAATGGTGATGTCAATCAAAGACTGGGTGAGCCAAAGAATTTTGCAAATACTCCTACGTGGAATGAGTCAGAGATGGAGTGGAGAGTTTGAGAAACCCAAGGCAAGCAAAATCTCTTTAAAAGAAGCTTCACTGTGTGCTCAGAAGCCTTAGACAAGTTGAATTTAAATAACAGAGAAATGTTTTCAAAAAGAGGGGGAAAAAGAGTCTTGAAGGTGTTTCAGTCCATTGGCATGGTGACAGGTTCTTTATGATTTTTTTCCCCAAATGCTTTCCAAATAAAATGCTAGATGCGATAAATAAAACCAGATCTTTAGGCAGTATAAATTTCCCAGCTGAAGTTTTGGCAATGAGAAACCTGATCCCTCTGTCTTCATGTGAGGATGCGATCAGCACCCTGCAGGACAGATCTAGTACAGAATACTGACGTCTTCTATCAGTAAAGAGAGACAAGGACAAGTTCAGCAGCTGTTCAACAGAGCATGGCATGCCATTATACAGTAGTTTAGGATAGGAAGTAAAACAGCATATTACAGCCAATTGGAAATTTGGAGGGAATTTTGGGAGGTAGACAGTCATAGTTATTTGAATGTTTTCCAGAAACAGCAGAATAAAATTAAAAAAAAAAAAACCGCAAATGAGTATCGTACCTCTCTAAACGTGTCAAGCAACCAAAAATGCCCTAAGGTTTATAGAAGACAGTATGTTTAGATGCAGTGTTTTAAGGTCTCATACACACACCAATGACAAGTCCTTCAACGTTTGTGTTTACTTTGGAGAAATATCAAATAAACAAGTTTTGTAAAATCTCTAGTTCTGAAATTCAACTAGGTGTCTTTTGCAACATCTGAAGAGCTAGTCCCTTATAAAAATACTCAGCTTCTTGCTGACACAAGTAAAGATCTCTAGGATTAAAAATTTCAGGAGTAATGTTTTGTTTTTAAGCTCACAGAATTGCATCCACGAGTTTGATCATCTTGATCCATAGGGCATAGAGGCCCTGCAATTGCATCCACAGTAATCAAAGGAGGTATTTTCCTAACTTCATTAGGCCTGGGACCAAGTTCCTTAGCAACATCATGCAAATGGCTTTTTTTTTTTCCCAACAGGACAGGTGTGCCAATATGGTGTAACATGCAGGAGCTCCAAACACCAGCTCATGTCACAATAAGCATCTTTCCCAAGGTGAGGAATGAGGTTTCTTTCACAAAGCTTTTACCCACTCTCTGATTTTTTCCCTGGAGTCAGGCCTTTTCCCCACAGACACTTATTTTAGCAGCTGGTTTTGCAGCGTTTGAAGTTTACACAATGTAGTCAAGTGTCCTGAAAGAAATTCCCCCATAATAACAAATCTCTTTTCCATTTCAGAATTGATTCTTCTTTATAATGGACTCCCAGTCTTTTCTGTAATTTTTTCCTTTGCTCCAAACAGCAAGAGTTACAGAAATGTGAGAACTGTGGAAGACCTGTGGGCTGAAATCCAAAGGACCTGAGAAATTTACACCCATGATAAATAGTCTTACAGCAGAAGATCCTCTATTCTTGTACCAAATCTGCATCTCAGTGACCACTTGTGGATTTGGGTCTGAACCTGGAAAACAGAACACCTGTTAAGGGGACAGCTAAGAGATTTTTTTTCTTCTTTTTTTTTTGCTAGACGTTCTTCATCTTTTTCCTATATTTCTTTGATGTTTCAGTCTTTTGCAACTGTTGAGTAAGAAAGATGAAAAGCTGTTATTGTTTGATGAAAAATTCAGTGTTCTTTACCACTCCTTTCCTGTTTTTTAACTGAAAAGCCAGCCAAAACTAAGATACTATCTGTGGGTAGGAAGCATCTGAACTGCAAATGCCATGGTCTCCAATGGTTACGTGGAAAAACAAATATTCTGGTATACACGCACCCTAACAATTAGCACTTCTAAAGACAGCAAGTACTCACTTGCAGTGGAAGACCCGTCCTAATATTATATATGTAGTCATACACCGTATTTTTGAGACTACTTTATATGACAAAACAATAGAATTTTAAATTAAGACTGCAAAAGTACTGATATTTTCCCTTTTAACTTCTGGAATGAATGTACAACAATGTTTAATTTTCTTTATGCTAAGATTTGGCCATATGAAATGATTCTATCCTTCCTCTACCAAAATCATAAACCACTGGGAAAGCATAACTGCTATCACATGATGATTTTGGAAGATGAGTTAAGTACCAAACCATAGTTTAAGGAAAGGTATATAGGTCTTATTAACTGATCATGTCAGAACAGCTTTACTGTTTATTGTCAAAGGCTTTTGGCTTAACTGAAGGCTTTGGTTGAAGGTGGAAGCTTCATTTTGGCCCAAGGATGACCTCTGAAAGATGCAGCAGTCTCACAGCAGAAGAATGAGTTATCTGCAGTGCTAACGCAAATACCACAAGGCTGTGACTTGTCAGTGTAATACTACGGTGGAGATACTTGGGGAATACATCTGCCACACTTAACCAAGTGACGTGTTAGTCGATGGAGCTTTTGCTGGTGGGAAGTGTCTGTGTAGCACTTCATGGGAAAAGTCTTGCTGTTTATCTAACTATGGAAAATTGAGATACTGTTTTATTCCGTAAGACTGACACCATAATTTAAATGGTGACTGTTGAAGGATTGCTGGGTGAAATCTGGCCAACGGTTCGCATGAAGTTCAGTGTTCAAATAAAAATAATTGCACGTGTTTTAGGCTATAATGTGCAAGGATACAGGCTAAATCTGACTGGTTTCTTTTGACCAATCAAAAGTTTACTATTCAGAATAGTAAACTGTGTTGTAAACTGTCGTCAGGATCAGGCCCTTAGGTATTGCAAAGCAAATGTCTGCATATAATCTGACTAATGTATGTATTTTGTAAGCAATTACTATCGTTTGTCCTCTGACAGGGCTTTCTGAAACATTACAGAGAAATGAAGAATACTTTTAATTTGTACTGTATTAAATTATACTTGTATTAATTATTAAATAAAGATTATTACTAAAAGTTAATGAAAGAAACTATCATTATTATATCTGCCACAAATAAAAAATCTACCTATTGTATTGTAGAGATGATGCCATCCATTAATTAGTTTATAGACCCTGAAACCTAAGGGAGCGTCAAAAATTTCCAGGATTTCCCTAAATCCATCTTGCTAGAACATAAATGAGATTTCTGATGCAGTCGAAAGATATGTGCTGCATGTTAGAATTCTTCTCCCTTTACTACGCTCATGTAATCTCTCCCTCTTTCCAATCGCTGGATGTTTAAAATTAATAAAAATAAATTACTGGTTCACATCATATACATCTTGGGGATTAGCCCTTGAAAATTCTCAAGGCATGAAAATTTGCCTGATTTTACATTTTGGAGGATAGAAGCAAACTGATTGATTAGAAGTTAAACTCTAATGTTGCTTCTTAGTCTGGCATAACTGAGGTTTGTCCAGTTTCATAGGTGCAGAGGACATTTATGGGTACAATTATTCTGGAACTGCATATATATTACCTATATTTCCTTACTTTCCTAACATAGTATTTTATTCCAGGATAATTTCAGTGGATTATTTTTGGTTACTATTCAGGGTGACTCAAGACAAAACAACCTTGGTCTCTGTTACTTTGTAACACTGTGCATCATTTTGAAACTTGCCTGTTTTCTAGGAAACCACTGCTTCGTTGCAAATTTGGTTGGACAAAAAAAAAGAGATATTTTGAATTTCTCTTTATTTTGAAAGAGAAAACATGTTGTTTGCTGTTTGAATATGTGTGTGGGGAGTCGATTTTTCTTTGTTACCCTCCCTCCCAACATGCAGTATCTGTGATATTCTGTGCTAGATAGTAACTTTACTACCTATCGCTGAAAAAGGACCAGAGTATGTTGGGCAGGAGATGCACCAATTGGGTTGTCCACAAAGGAAGTCTCTGAGGGCAGAGAGCCCTCAAGCGTAGACCCACTATGCGGAGAGGGAAAACAAGCCATTTGCTGAAGCCCACTGGCCTCTTTTGCTAAGCTCTGCAGTAGTTTTCTTCCACCAGAGGATGGGAGGTTTTTTTAATGTGGGCATACCTGCGAAGCTATGCATCGCTGCCCACAAAACCAGCACGGCCACCGGTATCAGCAAGTGCTGACTAAGGGGCCCCCACCAAACTGGGGGAGAAATCCACTGATCTCATCTTTGCTGATCTTTCTTTCTGCCCGTTGCTTCTACTCGTGCTTTGCGCAGGCCCTGGGAAATTCACCGTTACTGAAAAACTTCAGATACGTGCATATAGGACACTCAGCTTTACAATTTTGATGTATTCAGAAAGCCATGCAAATACTATATGAGTACGTGAGGTACTAGTCAGGGAGACAGTTTCAGTTAAAATAGCTGACATACTTATCTGGAAAGACAGATGAACTACGCTGGGCTGAAAAGTATAATCGTGCTTTTAATATTCATGAATGGTATATGGCTACACAGCTCTTTAAGGACAGGACAATACAGAGCCAGATATGTTCAGAAAAGTTGGATGTCACTGGACAAACACATGAATGTGTTCCCGGAAGCAATGCTTCTCAGGACATTATTTTCTTGTAGGGATAACGTCCTTGATGTTGAACGACTGCAGGTTTTAAGTGAACACAGGGTACCAGTATGTCAGTACTTTCCACTGAAATCATTTGACATGACAACTTTAAAATACACAAAACATATTCCACTAATAAAGAGATACATAAACTACGGGAGCCCAGAAATAAATACCTTGTAAATATCTGGTAGCCCTATCTGTGAATTACATATATGCACATACGCATGCATACACACATGTGTATATATGTAACACTATACACAAATGCATATAGAAAAAAATATATAAACGTATGTATATGCATATGTATATGCATATTTACATAATATTCGTACAGATTGTTGACAAGAACAAACTATTCAGAAGGCAGCAGGTTTACTTATAACAAATAAAATATTTTATCACTGCATTTTACTTGCTTTTACCATCTTGCCTGTCTCCTTGAAATGTTCATTCATATTGTGGTAAAAACCAATCTCACATTTCTTAGCTGCTGATTGGAAAATCTAGTAATACGCAGTACTGTTCTGTTTCAAAACATACACAACCTGATCTTGTAAGTCATCATGGTGGGAGCTGCAGTTGCTGAGCTCCTCTGGAAATGCAGACCTAGCGTAAAGGAGCCTAAGTAGAGGTATCTCTGTCTGTAGGTTTTGATATGGTATCTGACACCTGGCTATCAGGTCTTGGACATCTGTTTGACAGTTATGACTTGTAATTATTATGATAAATCCTTAAACAAACAGATCATAGTATCATAGTAGACAGTGGAAAACACACTAGAACAAAGTATAACCTGGTCTGTTGCTAGGGCTGATGCGTGCAAGAGGAATCAACAAACAATACCACCTTTTTTTTTTTAATAAACCAGCAATTTGTTCTACTGTTCTACCTACTGAAAGCATACAGTATAATGCATCTGGCACTGCCAGTATAAACTGTGCATTATTTGGTAGAATTACATCTTCAGAAGCAAAGAGATATTATTATTGCTTTTACTATGATGTATTTACTGTGGCACATACTTGCAAAATGAAGAGCCTAAAGTAAGACTCCTAACACCCTATTCAGACACTCAGACATAAGCAGACTGAAATCAAAGCACCAATTGCTCTCCTTTAATTCAATAGGATTTGTGAGGGTACGACATGTTAAGAAATTAAGGCCATTTTTACTTTGATTCCTTAATAAATGGACTTAGGATCCTAACTGGAGAGCTGTAACTTGTGTGCATAGCAAGGGGGTTAAGGTGGCACAGGGTTAAGGTTGGAAGGCATCATAAGTCTCTTTGCTCTGTTTCAACCTTCTGATATTTGATGCCATTCACCAGAGGTCTCCTAAGTGTAAAAAGTTTGTCTCCTCTTGTTAAATTGCCACCTGCTCAGGGAAAAGCTAATCCATTAAGGTCAAGCAGTTCTGAGAAGGTGCTGCAGTGCCTGGGGCAGCCTCTTGAGTTTCACTTCTAGCAGCTGCAGGAAGATGAAGTCGGGATGGTCCTTGTTACTGAAATTAGACAGATCAGGAAGTAAACAGAGCTCGCCTTTCATCTGATCTGGCTTTGAGATGGGAAAGGTTGGGGAGGGGGGCAGAGAAGAGGGTGAATTCCTCTTCTAATTACTTTACGGGTCAGTTCTCCAGACTTTATGTCAATGTCAGACATGCGTAATCTTTTTTATTTTTAAACGAGAGAAAAGGAAAAAAAATCTCATGAACTACTGAAGATTTTAGGGTTTACTATTATTTAGTTCTCAACACCATGACTTTCCTGGGGATTATTATATTTTCCTTTGGGAATGAGCAGCCACCAGAGCTAAGACGGGGAAGAGCCATGCGGTCTGCATAAACTTCTTGTCTCCCTTACATATTGAAACCTTTGCCTTCTGTGTTCATTACTTGGCTCCTTTCCTCTGAAGTGCATTTGAGGCTTATGAAAGGTGCTGGACTGACAGTACAGGCTGGAGCCCTCAGTTTTTCACACCTGAGCTGCTGGGATAGCAGCCCTATGAGAGAGCCTCCTCCCTACAGATCTGAAGGGACAGCCACCCACAATAAAGAAGAGTCAGATGCCACCTCCATGGCAAAGGCTTCCCGGTTCCCCTCCCCTCTCTGAAGCCTGCGCCAAGCCCACCCTGCGCGAACCGCAGCAGCCCTCTGGTGCATCACCATGCGGGACTCCCTGACTCACAGACGGTGACTTCGGAAAAGAGACCGAAAAAATTGAATGATGGAAGACTGTTCAGGAGCAATGCATGAGTGTGCTCTATAACTCGCTATAACTCGCAGCAGCCCTTCAGATGTGCCGCAGCAAGTGAATGAACCAGACTCGATCTTGTTTTGTCTCACTGAGAGCCAATATTGTCTGGGATCAGCTGGTGCAAAAGCAGACTTTTCAACACCTTTTTTGGGTAACATAGGCTGTGATTATATGAATTCCATAGGTGCAGGCAGCCTTATGGCTTCAGTCCCCCCTTCTCACACACCCACTTGGAGTCCTATTTTCACAGGATTTTAAGAGCCGCTTTAGAGAGCTGTGATAATCCGGGGGATTAGCGAGAGCCAGAGGGGAGCCAGACACATGATGCCCCACAACTGAAACATGCAGATGCTTTGCTTTGATGTGATAAGGTGCAATGAAGCCTTTTAAAACTGAGATGAGGGAGTGTTTTATAGAGCACTGCAGCATCCTAACTCTACCAGGGCCATCAGAAGCGGAGATACTGTGAAGACAGCTGGTCAGCTACTTGATTCAATTAATTTTTCGTCCCCTTGATTCTGCTCAGCCAAAGCTCTCTCCTTCACCTTCCCCCACCCCTCTGCTCTCCCAGTTGACAGGTCAACAGTGGTGAGCAGGCAAACTGTATTTTACAGTTGGTGTCCTAAGTGAGATGGAAAGATGCCCTTCTCCAGAGTCAGCTATGTCTGCATTATAGGTAGCCAGAAGGAGCTTTTTGACTGGATGAAGATAGACATGTTCTAAAATCCTCTTTCTTCCTCTGACTTGCAGCAGGCCTTTGAGTCTCCCAGAGCCAATGGATTATTTTGAAACTTTTCTCTCTTCTTCTAAGCTAGGCAAGATACCCAAGCACCCGCCTTTCCCTCTGTAAATTCTCAGCGTGGTTCCCCACCAAAGACAAATGCAGGTACCTACATTTCTTTTTGCATAACTAACTGTTTCTCCAAATACGTACAGAAAACGTCTAACTTGCATGCAGATGCAAATAGGTACATATTTAATCATATATCTATATTTTTTTAGGTATATATATACACACCTAAAACTTACTGGTGGATCAGGATGTTCACTTGGCAATTTTCATTCATGCAAGAAATCTATATGGACAGAGTTGGTGTCGGTTTTGGCATTAGGCTCTAACAAGGATTACACTGTGCTGAGCATTTTATAGAGGAAAAACAACCCCTACGCCAAAGTACTTGCAACCTACATAGAGCAAAATAGAAATAGTTAATCAGGTGATGGAAGATGGAAGAAAACTTTTTTCCTAGCTAGAGGATGCATTTTTCTAAGACTATGTTGAGAATTCTTTTCTTACCTGGTGTTAAGAAAGCACAAATATTTAGTAGCATTTAAATTTATAAGTCAATAGTTCATAAATTCACCAGCAACTCTCAGAACTGTGTTTGAATCTCCAAGGATGCTCATCATCAGGACTCTGAAAATATGATTCGCTGATTACAATGAGTCTGCAGACCACAGATCACAAAGTGTACTCTAAGGTGCCACCAAGATGCGTCCTCAAGCCCTGCAGATTAAATTTTTAACTAGAAAATACTAATTTAATTGAAATACCTATAAAATACTATCACAGACCCAGATCCTGAAGCCAGATGTCTTTGCTTAGATCTTAGAATCTATACAGACTGAATTCTGGACAAAGTTATTGAAAACTAACCCTCAGGCTCATAACGACAGTATTGGACCAGAATGCTTGCAGAAGTCATCACATACTACCAAATCTCAGAGTGATGGATAGGATAGGGAGAGACACTACTGTCTGCTTCTTTGTGGTACTTTTGCACTGTTTTCTCCTTTTTTCTTTAACACTCCGTACTTCTTTTATTTCACACATCTCAGGTGAGAGTCCTAACTGGCAAGGTAGAGACTACCTTGGAGTCATTGCTTGTGTGTGTGGGAGGGTGGGTGAGTGGGTATGTGGGTGTGAAAAATTCCTGAAGGTTTTGGTTTCATTCTGCATTGGAATGAAAACAGATCTTGAAACCTCAAAATTTGTCATTAAATAGGATTTGTTGTTTTTTGGCCAGCCTAACTTTTCTCCACCATCTGCTTGGCAAACCGTCTTGTCTTTGGGATGCAGTTGGAAGAGGCCTATTATGACTAGTATAAATGCTGCTGGAAAATAAACTCTTTATTGGAATTTTTATGTTATTCTATCAGACAAGGAAACTCTTGCTAATTGTATCCTATCCCTCCACTGCCAGTTTCAGTTAAGAAGAAAAGAAGTTGGGATTTTGTCATTGTGATTAAACACATAGTTATTTAAATGCAATCTAGAGCAGATACATCATTCAGTATACTGCTAGGTATACTTCTTTCCTTGGCACAAATGTTTGCCTCTTGTTATCTGGCACAGTCCTAAAATGCAAATTTAGTCAAAAATGCCAATTGAATTCCAAAAGAGCATCCAGTCAGGACTGGGCACAATCTGAATATTTTAAAAATAACGACAGCAAACCACCAAACAAACCAGAAGCATTGTTGGAATAGATCAATAATTGTAAAGAAACTGTTCCTGTCGTGAGCCAAGGTCTGTGAAAATTATATTTCGTAATAGTCTCACATCAGCAAATCTCTTCAAGATGCTCTTTTTAATCTGCAATATCTTGGTTTCAAAATCCCTGCAGAATAAGTGATTATCTCTTTCATTTTAATGTTCCAAAGGTACCACATATTCTTTCAAAAGTCACTTGACAAAGAACAGAAGATGTTAGCCCCCTTGCCAAGTGTAAAGCTTTAAAAAGCTCTTATTATTCTGCAAAATGCAAACAAAGCTCAGGAGGGGTCCGTGTTAGGAAGCGATTTGCATCTCTTGGAATGATTTAACTGACGAAGATGACAACTTGAGTGACTTCGTACCCTCTGTGGACCTCGAAGGCTCTGGCAGAAAAGGAAGTTAAATATTGAAATTATTTTGCTATTGAAAGACACAGAACCTGATCTGATGTTTAGGCCTTCTGTCCCTGCTGCTGGGCCTTTGGCACTTTATCATCTGTGACCTTGACTCAGAGAGTCACTGATCTTCGTTTTATCAACAGCCAGTGGCTGCAGAGTCTCTTGCTGATATGGCTGCACATGGTACTGCTTAAAAAATGGCATTGTCTTGCTTGAGAAATTAGCTCCTTTTACAGACTGTTTTATCTACTGGCAATATTAAGATTTTTTTTACAACAAAGTCCACATAGCTCTAGGAGAGCAAGCTGGATTTGGTGACTACTCCCAGGCAACAGAATCATCTACTAAATTTTATTTCTAGAGAAATTCTACACATTCGTTATGTTCCAGTTATACCTCCACTGCAATTCAGCAACTATGTCAAAAGCCCAAGGCATGCCTGCTTATAACGAATGGCATTAACCGAGTTAAGTTACACAGGTTTTAGAGAGGGGCAGTCATTAAAGATACAGAGACTACTTCAAGCAAAAAGAACCTAGCCTGACTTTCCAATAGAGTCTGCTATGCTGACAACTAACAAAATATTATTGAAAGTGTAAGCTAATAATTCTCATTATGGATACCACTGTCACGTAACAAATATGGGGAAACTGAATGCAATTGTTCAAAGCTGCTCCTTGGAGATCAGTGGTGTCATTGAATTTTTTTATTCAAGTATCATGGGGTTTTTTTCCAAAAACAAATGTGGATAAGTAACTTCTAAAGTCTGTAGATAGTATATACTTTATAATGCACATAATTACAGGACCTTCTCATCCTACAATTCATACAAAGTCTTTGAAAGCTTTTTATTCTCTGTCCCTAATTAATATAACGTATCATACATTCTGCTCATAATAGTGTACAGGATCCTCGCTGTAAATTGAGCTAGAGAGGTCTTTCAAATAAATTTAAATGTTTGAGAAAAAAAACTGACTTCAGAGAGGGAGAAATTATTATCATATTGCAAAGGGTCATCATTTCAGATATAGCCAAGACTATCCTAGGTGTTATGTGTACTAGAAATAGAGAACGTTGCGTGAGAGGCAAAGATGGAAAAGGGAAGACCAAACTTAAGGTTCATTAGGCCTGAATTTAAAGAAGCAGCAAGCCTGCATATAAATTCATTCCCATTTGGGAAAGTAGATAAATAAGTGTTTGTGGTCAATTGCCTTTGGGGAGTTTAGCATGTGTTAAAATATTCTAAAGAACAGAAAACTTCCTTGAACTGGAGAAACAGTAAATCAAAGGCAAATGACAACAAATAATGCATTTGAAGATTTGTTTTCTTTATAGAAGACCAATGTACCAAATACTAAACCCATAATTTTAGATAAAATGTACTGTATGCCAAAAATAAGAGTATATCTTTTATAAAGAAGCACATCAGAAATGCTAGATAAATATGCAGAGGATCAACAAATGCTTTGATCATTAGATCTGATTCAGTAATATGTGGAGATACAAAGTGATAACCCAGATGCCTTAGCAGGAGTTACTGACACTACGAAATATTTGTTGTATAACACAATTTGACTAAAATGAACCAAAATTTCTAACATATGATGCTCGTCTAGAAGATGGGAGTTTGCCTGTGCAGTCTGTGAAGTCAACACAAGCTTCACCATTGACTTCAGTAGGAGCAGAAAAAGGCCGGTAACGACAGAAGAAACAAAATGGGAGCTTAACCAGTCACACAAACGCCAGAGAAACTACCCATCTGAATTATCACACGAATAACATAGCTTCAAAAGAACCCTAAACCTCCATTTGCTTTCCTGAACGCAGTTACTGTCATGATGTATGGAGCCACAGACTGTCATAAGCTAAAAACATACTTACTAAAGAAAAAGCTATAAGGCCATGCCAGCCATCGGACATAGTGTGTTCCAGTTTTGTTTCCTTTGGGCCCACCACACCCAGCCTGGATCTCTGTCCATCAGCCACAGACAATGAGCGTCTGGGCTATATGACACAATAAGCATCTGTGGCGAAATCATAGCCCATTGAAGTCAACGTCGAGGCTGCCATTGACTACCACAGGGGCCATATTTCATGCAGTCACAGTTGTCTACACAAAATGGAATAGCTTTTTAGGCTGCCTTCTTCACCCTTCCGCTTTCTGTCTTCTACAGCAGTGCATTTTGGGGTAAACTGGGACTGGCAGGAGCCAGTGAAGTATTTTCCAGCACACCCTTTTTGGTGGAGTTGCCTCCTTCTGGCAGCTGTGTCCAGAGATGCAGAAGAAAACCCTATTCCAACCAGGAACTTTGTATAGCTGTGGTTAACAGCTGAAGTTAGGGAGCCCATAATGGTAGGCTGACAGTGCTTGCAAAGGAATGAGATATTACTGCTTCCCCTTACTTGAAATTGAAGCCTTATTTTAGCAAGGTAATAAAGATCAGTTTTCTTGCAATCTGGAAGATAATTCTCAATTAATGTGGGCTTTGGGGAAATGCTAAGTAAGAGCCAACCAACACATAGCACAGGGGCATTCTGAGCTTCATTAGAGCTTCTAGATACTACAGCAAGTAAAATTAGTAAATAATAATCATAGCAACAAGTGGTGCCTCTTAAAAGATCAAATATTCAGAAAAGCAAAGAAGAAAGGAATTCTTCAAAAACTGAAGTTGATGTCCACAGTGTCAGATGAGAAGAAATAACACAGGGAAAATTCAACATGCAGAGTTATACTTTAACTTTTCAAATTGACCAGAATGTTGCTCTCAGCTGCACTAAGAAGCTCAAAATCTTTTGGATTACATATCTACAAAGTTGGTGGCCAGCCATGATTGGGTAATTGAGAATAAAAGCAGTCTCTTCTTGGCAGCAAGAATACAATAGTGCCTCTGTTACTACACTTGGTTTTTCTCCTTATGCTAGGCTTCTTGCTCATATCTGATTCATGCTGAAAGAGTAAGGATGTGCACTAAGATCAGAAAGCTGCATGCAGGAGCAAGGATGTTTCTTTTGCAATGGAATGGCACTGCATTTAATGAATGTCCTCAGCCTTAGTTCATTCGAATGGATTTTGTAAGGAAGCCCAGTTGTTTAATCTTCTCTCCTCCCATAGTTAATAATATTCTAATTACAATAATAATTATTTCTTTGCATTTACATAACACTTTACATCTTCAAAGCATTCTCTAACTGTGAATCATATTGCTCACAAGTTAAGTTACAGAACTAGCCAGGATTTCCCTGCTAATTTTTTGAAAGAAAAACAGTTTTTATAAGCCCTAATTTTATGATGTGGAGCGGTATAGTTCCTATTAGCTCATATTTGAATCTAAGTATCTGGGGGATTCAGTCTGACAAAGTAGCCTGGTTCCTTTGGGAAAAGACAAGGACCACAACGTGTCCATCTGTGGCATTCAAATAGCTCAGATGAATATTGAACAAGGCCAAAAAGGAATATGTAGATTTGGTTCAACAAATTGAAATGGAATATTTAGTTGATTGTTATTAAAAACTCTTTGACAATTTTGTAAAAAAAAAAAAAAAAAACAGCAAAAAAAAAAAAAGAAGAATAGCATGGAGAGGCATTTTTAATATTGTAATTTAGAACACATAAATTTTGAAGTAATGGAATTTCCTTCAAGATAAATGTCCAAGTTTTCATCAGCTCTATTAAGTCCAAAACTATGACAGAGCATTGTGCCATTTCCCTCTCCTCTAACCAGTTGCTGTGTGAACCATGGTCTCAGAAAGCAAATGAGGAAATCACTGTCTCCAGACACATCCAGCTGAAGACCGAGCACAGGAAATGGTGTTCTTAAATAGGAAAAGGCCAATGCTGGGATTTGTGTCCCCAAACTTCAGCTGCATACAAGTACCTTGCCTGCACGGGAGCATGAGGCTATTCACTCATCCTTGGTTGCCAATGGGCAGAGAGGGAGAAAAAGGTTTACTGCTCTGTGCATAAGATGCATGACTAACACAGGCTGGTCGAAATCTCCCCAAAGGTGTCTGTTTCACTCCACTGAGTGCTGAAGAAGCTCTTTTTGTTAGGTCAGAGCTCTGAGGTGTCTCTAGGTAGACATGATTAATCCCTTGTGGATGAGGAAAAGTGACTAATACAGCTTTACTGTTAAAGAAACTTCTGTATTGACCCAGAGAACAAAGTCTCCTTTCTTTCAAATTTGCGCTACTTTTGACCTCCACACAGAAAGCCACGACTTTTCACCTTCTTATGGCCTCTCTGAGAGGCAGACAGGCTTGGGTTTGGTCCATAGGTGATATTAAACTGTTATGTTCAACAATAAACCAGGTAATCTGCCAAGAAAATAAGCACTACTGCATTTAACTTTATAGCAGATGATTACTCCTGAACTATGTATATTAATGAGTTTTGAATGAGTGACGTTTAATAAAATATTCACTATCTCTTCAAATTTCTTTCATTTCTTTTCTTGCTGGAGCCCTTTCATATTTGAAAATTAATTATGCACACCATATTTAACCAGGATGAAAATGAGACTTACATGGAACCTTTCCAGCTCTTCATTACATATTTAATTGTTAAAATAATCAAGCTATCCATCACACATTCTGCCACCCAGTCGTCTGTCACCTTGGAACCAGTCAGAGAGATCGCAGACAGAGAAGTCTGGAAACAAAAATTTCACATCTCTCACGCTGAACAATTTTGCCAGTGAGTGGAACGGTCTCGGCACAGCACATCTGTATTGTATTTGCAAAAATAACAAACAACAGCATCTTCATGGCATCTTCTATGCTTTGGGTTTCTTCCCATTGAGCACTAAAAACTATGGCCATGTTACAGGAAAGTTCTTTAGCACAGAAAAAATTCAAGCTCCTGTATCTTCTCATTGATTTTAGAGCCAGGCGAAGAGCACTTTACAAAGTACACAGTGATCTGGCCAGCATTTAATAATAGCTACATGTTATGTGAAGCTTTTAATCAAAAAATTGTCCATGCACTTTACTAAAATGCTAGGTAACATAGTCCTTGTTTTATGGATGGGGAAACAGAAACTCTAGAACAGTATCAGGCTAGAGCAGTAATTCATCAAACATAACAAGGCATAATAAGGAGCTGAGTCCTATGTGCTGGAAAAGCACAAAGCAAACATAGGAAGAGGGATGAAACCTCCATCTTCCGAGTTTGACCACAGTGCTCTTTCCACTGAGCTTTCCACATACGAAGAGCTGCATGAAGGCTGCTGGGATGTTTCATTTAAATCCGGGGTTCAGTATTGCAGTATCAGAAGCCAATATAATAGGAGAGAAGAAGCCAATAGCCAGGGGAGGTGCCTCGCTTGACCTGCTGTTCACAAACAGAGAAGGCCTGGTGGGAGATGTGGTGGTCGGAGGCCGGCTTGGGCTTAGCGACCATGAAATGATAGAATTCTCGCTACTTGGTGAAGTAAGGAGGGTGGCCAGCAAAACCGCTACCATGGACTTCCGGAGGGCAGACTTTGGCCTGCTCAGGACACTGGTCGAGAGGGTCCCTTGGGAGGCAGTCCTGAAGGGCATAGGGGTCCAGGAAGGCTGGACGATCTTCAAGAAAGAGGTCTTAAAGGCGCAGGAGCGGGCTGTCCCCATGTGCCCTAAGAAGAACGGGCGGGGAAGACGACCGGCGTGGCTGAAGGGGGAGCTCTGGCAGGGACTTAGGG
>NW_009235081.1:0-14968 GCF_000690835.1 Fulmarus glacialis
ATGAACTGACCGCAACCCCCATTCCCCATGCCCTTGCACCGCTGGAGGGGAGGAGGTCAAGAATTTGGGAGTAGAGTTGAGCCCTGGAAGAAGGGAGGGGTGGGGGGAAAGTGTTTGTAAGATTTGGTTTTATTTCTCATTATCCTACTCTGATTTGATTGGTAGTAAAGCAAATTAGCTTTTTTCCCCCAAGTCAAATCTGTTTTGCCCATGACGGTAATTGCTGGATGATCTCTCCCTGTCCTTATCTCGACCCACGAGCTTTTCATTATATTTTTCTCTCCCCTGTCCAGCTGAGGAAGGAGAGTGATAATGCGGCTTTGATGGGCACCTGGCATCCAGCCAAGGTCAACCCACCACATCTACGTACCATTTTCACATTAATTCAGTTACAACCACTGCAGCAAAGAAGCGGTTAAACCAGCACGAACTGTTTGTAGATAAAACTAAAGGCCTTACTGAGGCAGAGAAGTGCTGCAGTCCTCACAGCACACCTGCATCTTGGTTACCACGTGGGCAGTTTATCCTGCTGTGCGTAATGCAGCGTGGCACCGAGATCTCTCAGCCTTGCTAGATAAACTGGCTGCTTCTAAATTAACTGGAGCAGGGTTACTTGTCTTGGGCCACAGCACTACCTTTGCTTCTGCTATTTTGGGGACCTGAGCTGTACAGCATTGCACCACCCCAGCCTGTCTAAAGTTACTTCAGTGATTTCTATCCATGCTGCATTGCAGCATGTAGCCTTGGCCTTGGCTGTGTTTATACCAACTAGTCAGGGTGGCCTTCAAGCCCAAACCTATCTACCAGCTATATCCTGAAAGCCTCAAATCGCTAGTTGTACGCTGGCCCATCTCTTCAGAAGCGTTACTGAGTATCAGAATTTGAAGCCAAGCCTGCCCTTGCTCATTTTCAAGTCTTGTCCCTCTGGAGTGGCCCTGCAAAAATGAGCCGAGGGAGTCTCAGTTATCTCCCTGCCTTTGGCCTTCTGCTTTCTTGCTTTTTTTTTAACCCAAACTTGAAGAGGTAGCCTTATTTCTGTAGTCTTTCTACAGAGAAAACCCACACAGCTATGTTGATTTAACACAGGTCTCAAGATAAGATATGGATAAGGAAAGGACTATTCAGATGGCTCAGGTGATCCTACACACTCTTTGTCCAGATCAGTTGTAGAAGCAGGCTATGCTTCTAGACGCCATCCAGTGGAAAAGCATTCCAGTGCAGTAGGGCAGACAGTGTTTATACTCCAATTCATCTCTTAGCCTACTTCCCAATAGCTTCTCCCCCGTGAATAGGCTCAGGTAAAACTTATAAAGTCCTTTGAATATATAACTGCTAAGTATGACAATTACATTTCTAGTGGACCTGATCTACTTCCCCTGCCATGGCAAAGAACTAGTGAAGTGTCTCAGTTGCTATATTCTCCCTTCCATTTTTTCACATGCCCATTAAATTTTTTTTTTTTTTTTTTCATTTTTAGAAGCATCACCCTGGCATAGGGCACAAAGACTTAGCCATCAAAACTGAACCATAGTAATTATAACACAAACGCTGCTCCAAAGCTGAAAGCATTAATCACTCCTGCAAATAAAGGACTATTTACTAACACTTTTATCTGAGCTCAGACAAAAACTTGTAAAATAGCCCTTTGTTTGCACCTCAAACCAAAGGGCAAAATGTTACTGTGGGTCTGCAATTTGTCATCTAGAAACATATAATAAGCATCCGAGGGGACAGGCACAGTCCTGATTCTGCTGCTTTTATTACAAGGCACTCTGCAGTATCAACCAGCTCTCCTGTTTTCTCAATTGCTCTTACTTTTTAAACTGTGGCTTTTAAACTTACAGTCCTAGGAGGATACAGAAGGTAAGTTAACACTGCAGACTTACAGCATATCAATATGAGCAGTTCATTATAATATGTGATATTCAGCAAAAAACAGGCAAGTGAGAAGGAGAGTAGAGATATCACCTAATTAACAGCAGATGAAGGTATAAATCCAACTGACCTCTTCCATATGTACAAGATGCAACAAACAAACAGTTTTTTTGGGGGAAAAAGGACTCCAGCTATAGGGATCATAATACTTACTTGTTGATCTCATCTTGCTATTTCTGTTCAGTTATTCCAAGAACAGTTAATCCAAGGATGTCATTCAAGTAGGGTTTTTTTTTCGACTCAGAGAAATTTATTTATGCTGCACTCAAATATGCTGCACTCAAATATGATGTCCTTTTGCTGTTGAAAATCACTCTGTACTTTGCCCAAGAACAAGCTATGAAGCCAAAGGGCAGCAAGATAGGAAATTCACTTTCCAGAAACAAAGCTACAAAAGATAATGCTACAAAACTTATGAGAATTCTTTTGATGCCACTTTTCTGGGTCTTTTTCATTTGAGTACTATATCAGATGTGAACAGCTCAGATGCTAATTACTCTGTACATAATACAGGCACCTAAAAGTAGAGCAGGTCTATCACTGACTCTGGGGGAGTTGTGAAGTTTAAGTGCCTTAACAAAATTTCGTATTTGTTCATATTTGTGTTAATCTGTGACACTCTGTGTGCCTGTTCAATAGCTCTTCCCTCTGCAGCTCGTAATAGGCTTTGTACAAATCTAGCTAAATCAAGTTACTACAAGACAGGGAAATTAATAGTTTTAAAATTCAATTAATTTCTATCTATATTTTAAGATTTTGCTGCCAGGTTTTAACATACTTGTTTCCTGAATGCTGACAAGCAGAATAACTTGTATTGATTCACAGTATTCACCCTCCATATGACATCATTGACAGCTTCATTACATGGGATGCTAATTTTTTTTCCATGTGGTCACCCGTAATGAGATTAAATATACTTTGTATTTTCAAGCCATTTATTTGGAAAGAATTGTGATTGGATTGTCATCACATCAAGGTTACTTAACCTAATATACAGTAGAAAGAAAAAAAGAACCCAAGCACTTCTGAAAGAGAGGTCATCAACTGATGTTATTTAGAACACTATATTACTCAAGCAATTTTTGTGAGATATTGAAGAGGTGTTTTATTTGCAATCCTATGCCATTCGATTTATTCAGAGGTGCTTTGCATTTTTATAGTACACACACTTAGGACAACTCATTTCCTATTTGGAATCAGAATTCAGGTCCCACTTAAGTCAATGGGAATTTTGCCATCAACTTTAATGAAATCAGGATTTGGTTCTTACTATATATAACTCAGATGATAGCTTCAAACTACTCCAAAATACTGGCATGAATTATCACCAACTTTTGCCCGTGTTGTAGAATTGCTAACGCAATAATCAGGCTGGAGGTGTAAAAGCAGCAACAGAGAGAGAGACTACAATTGTGAAAGAGGGTTACAGTAGCACCATATAAATACTGTGCCATCCATGTTATGGTGTTAATCTGCATGAGTTTGCGGATTAATTCGTCTTCTCTAATTTAAGTCATTTAATATGTAACCTGCAGGCATAGAATAATATTTTGCTGCAGATACACATGCTGCTATAATTGACACATTTTCAGGCAATTCATACATAAGAAATGTCACTGTTATATGAATGTATAATGCATACAAAAAAACAGATTACACCTATCGCAAAGGCTTTTCCTTAAGATAACATAAAATTCTGTATCTCAGCTGGTACTTCAAACAACAAAATCTTTTCCTGATCCACTGCATAAAACAATTATGCTAATTTCTACTAGTCCTCCATTTCTGTAATGCTTATGACTGAGAGTTCAACATGATCATAATTTGGCTGACTGGGAGATTGTAAAAGAGGCACAAATAAATCATCATGCCAAACAAAAAATCCATAGCTAGTAAGTAATACAATGTTCATTAATAGCTGCTTCCTCCCAAAGGACTCCCACCAGCCGGCAGAGAATCTCACTCTCTCGTTTCCAAGGAGTTGTGTGTGGTTGATACAGACTCACACTAATTTTCTCAGTTAATTCTGTTTCACATAACTCACGCATTTCAATGGTGATTATTTGCTAGCTAATCTCCTTCAGCTCATCCTCTTACAGGCATGGAATATTGACCAAACAAGCATTTATCATGTGTCTCCAACAAACATTATGCAAGCAAACCTAACAGACGTTGTTGGCCTAAGCAGGAAAGCACACTGCAGTCCATGTGCAATAATTTCCACCCACATATATCACATCTGTAAATGGGACTGGACTCAGTCCTCTGAAAATTTAATAGTGTCACTGTGAAAATTTCTTTATACAAGTGCGTAGTGAAAGTAGGACTTTGCATTGTTAAGGAGACTCTTAACATTAATGTGTTTTTTACTGTCCAGCTGCTGATAATTCTAAATAAGCATCTGTTTCCAGTCTTTTCTAGTACTGTTGGCTTGAAGGCTTGCATTTCATTTTCCATCCAATATTTACTGAGGAGAAGAGGTGATAAAAGATGCAAAACTCAGGCTTCAAAGGGCTTCCTTTTTAGGGATCCAAAAATGGAAAGATACTGGTTTCTACAATGACCCTTTCTGAACTTCTGTTCATGCCGTTTGCATCTCTCTTCACTTCCTAGAAAAGGGCTGCTGTTACATGGCAGAGGGACATCAAAGTTGTCTCCACACCAGCCAATTCTGTCATACAAGAAAAGTGGGAGAGAGAAGGATCACATCACTAATAAAGAAAGCCATAGCAATGGTGGCAAGGAGTTATAATCTGTCAGAGTGCACTTGAGTATCAAGGAATTACAAGCACTTCCAGGGAGCTAAGGCCCCTCCCCTGCCTTGCACAGACCAGGTGGGTCAGTGCAGATATGAATTTGGCCAAAGAGCTTTGCATGCTACAAGCAGTGCTCAATAACCTCCATTATTTTACTTATCTTGTAATCTGCACAATCTGCAATCTCCAGTTAGCATAGATGCTTTTTTTTTTAAAAAAATGCACAGTTCAGAAGTCAGTTACCTATGCCATAGAGTCATCAGGATATAAATATGACATTGATAACTGGTTCTGTTCAAGCCTTTAGTTCATCTAAAAGCAAAACTTCTGAATCAACCACAAAGATCAGCCCTCCTATACAAGAAACAAAAGACCAATGCTAAGTCTTTGACAGCCAGCAGTCCTTACTTTGATGTGAATGGATGCAACTGATTCTCTCTTTTAATGATCATTAACGTTCACAGAAAATTTGCTAATGACTTTTCACCTTGTCTACAAAAACTAACCATCCCTCCTAATTCCCTCCTCAGTTATCCAAGCAATTAGAACCTGTCTCTGCCAAAGCCAGACAAGTGGCACGTCCTACAGTCTCCTCTCTGGTTACAAAACCTAGTTAGTGATTTCACCCACCGCAGCTCGGGAATGGGAGAGGAAAACAACACACATCAATGACACAAAAAAGTTTATTCTGTCAGACGCCCAGTATTTTTGTAACTGGCACCTTATAATAATAGCTGTATAATGAGGACAGTGGTCCTAGCGTGCTATTATTGAAATGAAACCAACTGTACCATGAGTTCTCTAAGTAGTTTGAACAGCTGATCAATGTCAAAACTGTCATCAGCAATTGTTATCTCCTTTTTTTCCCCCCACTGTGTTTCCCCGCTTCCCCTGACAGGTCTCTTCTTGGCATGTAAGGCCTCTGGGACAGAGTTTTCTTTCTTTGCTCTCTGCCCCTTCACACACCCACTGGCAATTAAAGAAGTACAATTACAGAAAATCAATGGCATATTTTCCACTCTATTTTATTTGGCAGAATAGAATAGAATTCCAAATTATTACTGGGGGAAGTCTCAAAAACTCCATATGAACTTAGGGTTGTTTAGATATTAGAACTGAACTGAAAGAAGAAGAGGGAGGGGGGAAAAAAGGATGTCGCTAGTGATGTGCTGAAACTCCCAAACTATTTGGAAAATGTTTCAGATGATAGAAAAATAAAAATACAAATGTGAGTGCACTGCAAAAAAAGCCTCTGCTGAAACCCTGCAAAGCCAGAGGTATTTCTCGAGAGAGCCTATAAAGCCAGTCTCATTCAGCCACATATTTACCTCCAGAAGCCACTGTGCTGCACTGAGTGGTAGATGTAAAGCAAGACACGGTTACAAATAGCAGTGATGGCACAAGTAGGTGAAGTGATCAGACACCTGACCTCCAGTCCTGTAATTTAGTCACAGATTATGCTATTCTTTTAGTTGCAATATGCAAGCATCTATACAGTTCCTTAGCAGTACAGACTAATGGAAGTGGGTATGTGTGCCTGTATTTGTGGCTAGAGAGATTATGTATTATTCTGTCTCAAAAGAGCTTTGTAAACTCAGTCCTACAAATCACTGAGTTCAATGTGTGCCTCGCTTTAAGTAAACTTGACAATAACGTCAAGCATGTCTGCTGCTCACACGTGTATGTTGCAGGATGCAGGAGAGTTAAGGTGAGTAGACTAGCTTTTAGATTTATTTGTTATGGGGGTATCCCAAAACTAGATAATTTAAAGAGAAAATAAGTAGGTTCTCAATAGATTTGCAAGGTTCACACCTGTTATTAGAAGCAGCATTACCTTGCTCAGCAGAGAACTTCCCTGCCCTTTGAAGATCAAACAAAAAATCTCTCACAGGCTCTGGTGTGTCTGCTCCTCCACTGGTGCATTAAAAACAAAGTGCAGAAATGAACTGACAGCTTCTCATTTCTTTCCCTAATTACCAATCACAGCAGCTGCTTGGTGAAAGAATAACAAGCTTCCTTCTTTTTTTTTTTCCTCATTTGAGCAAAATCCTAGGCTTGTTTGGTGCATATTTTTGTTCTTTTTTTCTTACAACACTACTACTTACTCCAGTTAAGAGCTGGTTTTGTTTTATTTTTTTAGCTAAGGACACTAAGGCAATATAGTAAATAGGAGATAATTTGATACATCTGTCCTGCATTTATTAGTTACTGCTGACATACGTAAGAATGGGCTTGGACCTCAGTGCCGTTAGGCTGGAAGTTGTGCAGCATCTAGCTCTTTTGACCTGAAGACCTGCAGAGATGCTATTCCTCAGTACTGCAGTATATACTGCCCAAGGAACAGAAAGCCTCTAAGGCAGGAAACTATCCCATAAGACCTATCCCTGACTTACTGTCTAAGCAAAACAATGACTAGGATAATTAATGACTACTGGGGCAAGACTCAAGTAAATACAGCAATCTGTTCTTCACAAATAACCATCACTTACTTGGTAAAGCAGTTATAACTAATCTGCCCCTCAGCACATGAGCTGGAGAGCCCTTGACTCATGGGTGTTCCCAGGAAGGAATTCGACCGGCACACAAAAAATCCACGACACCATTACGGTTTGAAATAAGAATGGTAACTAGGCCCAAGATTTACGTGAGAGAGGACACCCAGGTCCAGCCCTGTAGTCAAGCTTGTGACTAGCCTTTCACTGCACTAAAGGATTAGGCCAAAATGATCGCAAAACACTTTTGGGTATAATTTAGCTTTGACCAGGATCCAAGTTTTATCACTCGGCTTCAGCTCACAGTTACATTAATACTTTCTGTGGGCTTTCTTCAGAAAATTAGGTATTTGACATATTCTTAAACTTGGTAGTAACCAATGTAGTTCAGTTTCAAAAACTTCCTAGGGCAAAACCTTTATGTGGACTCCACTGAGGGACAGCTAGCTTTAAATAGTTTAAAAATTTGGGCCTGGGCTCAAAATACTGGACTAAGATTGAAAATCTGTAGCTGGTCCTCAGTTTTGCTATACTCTTTGTGCATTGCCGAACACCATCTTCTGACCAAGGAAGACAACAAAAGTCTCCTTTCTCCTGGTTAGATCCTGCCCTGTTTTTGCAAAACAAGAACTCTCTTCAGTTGGTGCATCACTAATAGTAAGTAGGTGGGAGTTATCCAAGATAATATATTTGCCGTTTTGTATTTTCACAGTACAATCAGATTTCTCTGTACAAAGCATCAGTACATTTTTTACAAGGGCTTAATCCCCACAAGTTGTGCAGTATCAATGAAAAAAACCTTAAAATAAATTATATGCTTCAGCTATTGGGAAATTCGGGTTTTATAGAAGACTACAACACATTCATAAATGGCTCAAACCATACATTATTCCTACATGAAGAACAAAACAGCACGCGACCGAAGATGCATCTGGCCATGCAGTAAGGCTGCTACTATCTATCACTTAAATAGATGAGAAAAGTTGCCAGTAAGTGCTGCCAACTGCTGCTCTAATAAACAATATTTCTCTCAACAGAAAGCCAGCACCATGTGCTGATTTATAGTAAATGTGTCATTCTTTCCATGTGCTATCAGCACTGAAGACAATAACAAGTAGCTCAGAGCACAAGAATACATTTTTATAAAAACAAAACAATGGGTGTTGGCACAGCACCTTATCTGCTATATGTGAGCATAGAAGCATTTGAATTGCCCCAGTGGACACCCTAAGATCCTTTATTACATTTATGCTGTTGGTTTCTTGAGCACAGCTTTGAGAATGAAGACCAATAAATTGTCAGTGAATAGTGTTCAGCAATATATTTGACTTATTTGCATCTATGGACAAGTAAGTCAAATCAAAGGCTGTGAAGAGGTAGCAGAGGTTACGCCCTATTACGGAGGTGAGTCATACGTATACTCTGAATCAGCCTGAACACATAACCAGCAGAAGTTAAGAGTTGAGCAAATGCTCTGCTTCACAGATAAATCTGTAAAAATTCCTTATGCATCTTCTGAATGCCTGCCGTTCAATTACCACCACTCGTAAAGGGAAAAGGAGTCCCTAGAACAGTACGATCCCTCTTCATCATTAACGGCTGATGGGGAACCATCCTGTTTTGGAGACTGCATTAGCTTATACAAGTGTGAAGCTGCAATGTTCCCATCTCCCATCATGTTCAAGATGTTTTCACAGTAGGTTATTAGCCTGGTAGCTGTACTAACACTATTTCTGCATGGTGTGCAATATGTACATTGCTCAGCCTCCCCCAAATGCTCTTCGATTAGCTATTTCCACATACACAACACCATCCTGGGGCCCATCACAATTTTCCATTCACATTTTACTCAAATTTAGTACGAAACATGCTCTTCATTCGGAATTGTGCATCTGCCTAACACCACAACTCCTTAACTCTGCTCCCAGCCCCCTTGGAGGCAGTCGCACTCCATCCTGACCCAGCTACCCAGAAAGGCTAATCAAATGCTTTAAGGAGAAGTATCACTCTTAGACCTAGTGCAATTATTTACATTTGACTAAAGCTTAATGCATATTTTGCTAAGTTAATCTTCCAAAAAGATGATTAAGCTTAGTTCAAAGGCATTTCAGGGCAGAGAACTATGGATTTATTGCAGCGGTTATGATGTATGTCTAATCTTTTTTAATTGGCATATGTCTGGCTTCAGTTTCCATCTGCTGATTCTTACAAAAACACTATTTAGGACCCAACGCTTCTTCTCCCATGAAAATACTACTTCATTGTAACAGAAACCTCTCTCAACCTCTTCAATAACTACATACACTAAAAATTGAAAAGCTCAGCCCATTTCCAGTTACACTTGCAATCTTGGCTATGCACATTTCCAAACTATCCTCCTGCCCCAAACTGGGATTATACAAATATGTTTTGTTTTGCTTTAATTTCCCCAAACAAGGTTTCAACTGGTGCTTGGAAGCATTCACTGCAACCTTCCAACAGTTACTCTTGTGATTGGAGATAAAAGGGCACTAACTGGGGAGTGTCTGATTGACCGGATCCTGCCTAGAGCTGATGATAGTTATCTTTAGAGATCATGACAGGGATGGTGCTGCTCGGCAGCATTTACCGCTCTGGCAGACACTGGTGGAAATTTCAGGGAAACCTGCAATTCTTTTTGTATGTTTAAAGCTGCCCAGAGACAAAGACAGAGTGGTTTCAAAATAACTACTGCTTAGTCCACCCTTTTTCATTGACAAACATCCAGGGTGAGTAAGAGCACATTAAATATTAAGTATTTTGAAGAGAAATATTTTGTCCTCTAAATTCCCATATAGAGAAGGAGGCAGAACACTACAGACCACCCGCCAGACAGGGCCACTTTCAGCAATCTGGTGGGTGCTGAACACAGTTCCATGTGAGGTCAGGTCTCAAGTCGTAAGCAGCAGCTCCTAGTAGTGGGGCATGTAAACCCACTTATTTCTCAAAGTTCTGTATTGTGGACTTGTGCTGAATCTCTGTGCAATGGCCAGTGCTTCCATAGCTAGTGGACACTAAAAAGGAGGCTTTTAGAAAGACAAGGAAGAATAATTTTCGCATATTGCATTTAAACGGGAGTATTTCTCAAAAACAGAAGCTTTTTACATCACATTGTAAAGGGAGAGGTTCTGCCTTTTCAGTTAAGGCTTTTATATCGCTCAAACATGAACAAGCATTTAATTACAGAACAGTTCTAAAATATCACGTTAAGGAGAAACTTAGATGAAATTCAGTTCTATTCATCCAAAATCAGAAGAGGCCACGATTGGCTAATAAACTACTACTTCTTCCTAGTTAGGAACTTTTACCTGATGTTTTAAGATTTTTTTAAGCAGAAAATTGACTCTACAATATGCATACATTAAAGTATAATCATGAAAATATTTGCTATACAAATGTTAATTTGTTTGAAAACACAGTTGGTTCTGTCCTTAAATTTACATTTAATGGAAAACACATCAAAGAATGAAGTAACTAATTACAGGGACAGATGTTTGTTTGGGACCTACCCAGATAGCTAACAGATCTGGGCAGAGAAACACAGGATCCTTTAGGTGAAAAGTAAAATGCTGTAAATTAAGTTACTTTCCTGCTATTTTCTGTGCATTTCTTGGGTTGGTTTTTGGGCTTTGTTTTGTTTTGGGTTTTTTTTGTCTGCTTTGTTTTTTTTGTGGTTTTGGGTTTTTTAGCTTTTGGTACATTCCTGACCAATGCTTTCCATTATCTTACAGAGCTGATTGCACAAAAGGTTTTTAAAACAGCTGCATGCTCCAGGGACGTGGAAGTTGGATCAAACTAGTGCTTTTTCTGCAGACTAATTTACTCATCTAAGTTAGCAGCTTTCTCCACATCTGAAAAAGGAGCTGGTGATTTCAGAAGAAAAAGGTTTCGGACATTTCTAGGTATCTGAGGGCTGGAGAAGAGGATATGAAGAGCCTACATAGCCCAGAGATCAAGCAGGCTGCTCAAAACTCCACCAAAATAGAAAAACAATGGCAAGCTCTTACATACTTAACCTTGTGACACAGAGAAAATGTTTCTTTAATAGCTTTCCTCCTTCTGCAGTAAAAGTTATGATCACATTCTAGAAAGGTGGATGGGTGCTACTTAAGAGCTTAATTTTTTTAAACAGTTAAAAAGAAATCTAGGTAGTAACTGATTCCTTGATACAGAGAAAACACTCTGCTAGCAGTATTTTCTTTATACTGAAGACTACAGTAACATTAACCTTTGTTACACAGAAACTGCGGCTCCTATAAAAGTTGAGTAACTTTCACCTGGGAAACAAAGAAAGAAAGAGAGGGGGGGAAAACCCCTAATATTTAATTTTGTCTAGGCCTTTTGCCTTTCTTCTGACATTATTTGAGGAAAAAAGTACATCTGGAGTCTTCTTGTATTGAAGCTGAAAAAATACTTTTCAGACCTAGGCTTTTGAGGAGAAGGACTTAGGCAATCACATGTAACATGGAAAGTTATCAAAAAAGAACAATAGGTTGAATAGTTTTTTAAAATGGTAGAGTTTAGTAAACAAATTTGCCCTTTTTTTTTTGCTTTCTGCTGTTAAGTTGAAAGCAAAGCATATCTTTTTAATGGCCTTTTTGACCAAGGCTAAAATGAAGAAATACTGACTTCTTTGGTAAATAATCCCACATAAAGTACTACTAAATTACAGCAGTATTTCTCTAACCTAATGGTTTGAGGGAGAAAAAAACCTGTTAACAGTTGGCAGCTACTGTACATGGCTTCCCATTTTTCTGGAAATTCAGCCAAGTTTTCCTCCTCCCCACGCAACAGATTAAAGCCATCATGCTAGAAAGCATGTATTACAAACACTTAGGAAGAAACAAACATTCTTAGGATTTCTATGCTAAATGCAGAACATTTACTAAAACCTAGTACTTCTTTCACGTGGGGAATGTAGATAATAAATGTGAAAGTTTAAACTTTTTTTTTTGTTTAGCTAATTACTGAGCAGTTTCCCAGTGCACTTTAAAAAGGACGAGGCAGTGCATTGCGCTAGATACCGTAAAATTTTGAGAAGCATCTTAAAGATTCAAACTAACAGGCCATTTGCCGAGAAGGCATAAATAAAGTCTCAGGAATATTGCAGCCTGCTGTCCAGACCAACAGAACTTTCTGGGCGCATAGCATGTGAAAAATAGCATAGGAGAACTAAATTATACTTTTGAACACATAGGAAACTATGATGGAGGATAATCCCTTTTCCATAGTCTTAGAATACAGATTTTTCCTTCTACCATCACTGCACCAAACATGAAAGCATCAGTGCCACTGATCTTCTCATTAGCTTGTGCTGCTAGCCCTGAATATTGTCCACCATCAAATTATTCTGTAACAGACCTAAATGTGCAATATATTCCAATCACAGGACTTCACTGAGCTGTTCAGTCCTTCTGAAATCACTGAGCTCCACTGGCCGTTTCTTAAAGTCAGCCACAAGGAGTATCTTGGGGTTTATTTTCCCTTTAGCCTGGAGTGGAGCATTGGCACACAGTAGAGGCTCACAGGATATTCAGGCAATTTTGCCAGTGGGTGCTTTTCAAAAGCTTCTAACAGCAAGAATGGATGACTCTCACAGCAAAACATTTTACCATTTTCAAACACCACTGCCAAATTCTAAGTTGTGCTTCTTCCAAAACCTAGGGGTATTACTACCCCAAAAAAATTTTAATGTAAAAAAAAGTTGCCAAAACATGCCCCATGCCCCGATCTAAACCACTTTTCTGGTTACAAAGATTCAGGTTGAAAATTTATGCAGGAGTAGAAAATTTCAGGCACAACACTTAAAGCTTGATAGTGTTACAGTTTTTGAATCTGGATTTATAGTAGAACAACACAAAAACCAGCAAAGGAAAGATGTATTTTAAGACTTTTTTTTTTTTTTGTCAATAAACTGCTTATGAAGAAAGGCTAAAATCAGATGCAATGTGGAACTGATTTTGGAAGAGGGATGAAAAGATTATAATTTTCTGTGTCTTGTGAAATGATCAGGTCTCAGAGACAGAATAAACTTACCAGACTTCAAAAAAGTAGTTAGAGTAGATTATCACACATGAGAAAGGCATAGAGTGAAGTAATTTCTGGCATTACATTTCTGGCAGTCTGAATTTTAGAGACTCATAACATAACTCATAAAAACCTATTTTTTTTTTCTGAGCGTAAACCTTTGAAAAGACTAATAGTAATAAAAACACCAAAGAAGTGAACTTTGGGGAAGTTACATCAAGAACAGGTTGCTGTGGGGAGAAAGAAAAGTGCTTCTTTACGAGCCTGCCATGACAGAAGCATCCCAGGAGAAAGTCAGCCTTAAATAATCCTGCTCAGAGTATGCATTTGGGAAAGGTTTGTGTGGTCAGATCCTGTCTAATGGCAAAACTCTGTTCAGTGATTTCTTAGATAAAGTATTTCGGCAGACAACTATCCATTTAAGAATACAATGGTATTTGTTTCTTGCAGTTCTGAAACGCTGTGTTAGACCTTCTCAAGCTTCTTATTGCAGTAAGAGTGCCCATGGAAAACAACAACGAAAACAACACTGAAGTGCTCCAAGCGAGTATTTTTGACACGGTTGAAAGTCTAAGTTTCTTTTAATAAGCACTGTTTCTTTTACCAAACAAACCAGCAGTAACTGGGTAGGAACAAAAGAGTGACCTATAGATTTTTTGTAGTTGTGAGGACTAACACTGCAAACAAAGCACTCCATTCCTAGAACACATTCCAAAACCACACTGACATTTTGCAGATACAATTACGCCAATAATTAATTAACGTAGCATGATCCAGAAACAAATCTTACAAAGACAGCAGGAGTCACCCAGATAATAAACAACCAAAAAAGCAAGAAGTGTCTGTGCCCTGCTGCAGTACAAAGATGATGCCATTTCGTCTCTGTTAAATCACGTAGCTTTTTTGAGCACAGTAAATTGGGGTTCCTTCAGCTTTGTTAACAAAACAGTAGGTCTGACAGCATTAAGGTCTTTTTCCAGTGTGGGTTCACTGGTGTCTGAGCTCAAAATGCAGATTTTGCCTTTGGAGAAGTTCTAGGATTTCTCTAATCCTGATGTCCTGTTTATACAAATTGATATAAACTTACATTTGAGACATCTACTCTGCTGAGTGACTCTCCTCTGTTGAAGTTCTCCCACAAAGGCTTTCAGAGCTTTTTAGTCAGCCTCTGTGTTTTAAAAGAAAATATTTTCTAAGTCTTCAGCTTAATGTTTTCATGTTGCTTAAAGTTTGCATCTAGTACTTCTGTGCTGTGCCTGGTTCGTGCCTCTAACCTTTAGTTCGACAATCAAGACCATCTGATGTTCATTTAACTCAAACTCGGTCTGTTCCCTAGTCTCCACACTCAAACAAAAGTTCAGTGATCAATTTTCACAAGTCAAACACAGGCGATTATTAATAGTGTAATCCCTGACAGCCTTCCTTTAGCACTCCTTGTCAAGGCCCTTTAAATCTGCTCTCAGATTATGAGACAAGACCAGAAATTCAAGGAAGTATGTGTTCTTCATTCTCCTGTTGCTAGCAAGGCAGTCACACCCTCATATACACGCAGGTACACACCCATACATGCTAGTTAAAATTAAAAGCTTTTCGTTGATCCACTTCTTGGCAGAAGAGTACAAATGTGATTCACACAGCTGTATTATTGTCCGTCTTGCTCAATGAAATACCACTAGTCTTTTGAAGATTATCATCTCATCTGCTGGCAAGCACAAGTTCCCAGGAAATGCAACAGGGAAA
>NW_009235081.1:14999-24343 GCF_000690835.1 Fulmarus glacialis
GAAAAGATGGAAAAAAATGAGGACCCTTCAGCAGTGGCAGCTTCCTGCATGACATCTAATTTAAGAAACCTTGATAATAAGGAGCAATACAACCCAAGCCAAAATGCTGGAGAACAAGTGGAACAGTGGCTACGGAGGAAAACTTAAAAATGAACAAAATCCACTTTTTGGTATTACAGCAGCATAGTCTCCACTATCTACCCATCACTGCTTGCATCCCTAAAGGAGAGACAGACCCTCTTAAAATTATTTGGATCATGTATTCCTCACGCTGAGATGTGTCAGTGGAAGAGATGTATGGATTCACAGGATCATTCAGATTAGAAGGGACCTCAGAAGGTCATCAGTCCACCCTCCTGTTCAAAGCAGGGTTGCTATGAAGTCAGACCAGGTTACTCAAGGCTTAAGCCAAATCCTTGGGCTGGGTATTGTATATCTTTCAGATTTTTTTATCTGTTACAATTTTCTTAAGATACTTTGCCCTTTCAGAAACGGAATTTATGGAAACTGCATGAAGTGAAGCTTGAAGAAATCAACTTGTCTGTAAAGTGCCCTGGAAAAATAAGAAGTTTGCTATGAAATATCAACCCTGAGCCTCAGGGGAGAGTTCATTACTCCAGATTTTAGGGATCATTGTGTGTGGCTGATTCTATTTTTTCTTGCTTTTATCATTAGGACAAAGATAAAGTAGTTTCACAATATAGTGCGTTATGTGCGTAATTAACATTCTCATTTCAGTTTGCATGTTATTGTTGTCCATCCTAACGTGAGTTCCCATCACCAAAATATTGCTGCTTATGCCATAAATTAGATCTCTAAGACATTAATTCTATTTCCCAAGACATATCAAACACCTATATGATGTTATTGCTTTATTTTCCTTTGAAACATGAACCAGCTGTCTGATCCAATATTTCAAACCCTTAAGTTCTTAAACAGAAGCCACCAAGGTATTGAATGCAAATTACTTCTACTGGAAGGAACTTCAGCAATGACTGCCTGCTGAGCAGCATTTAATTCCTTTCTATGTTAACACATTTAGGTGTGCTCTCCTTTAGTCTGACACCTATTTAACACGATAAGATATGACCAAGATTGTGCAGATCAGAACAGAAGCAATACAACGATAATTATCGAGTCTTTCTGCCTCAGGTCCACAGCAGTATAAACCCTTGGGATTACTGAAGAAGTTAACACAAATTGATCTTTAACACATGTATTGCTTGTAAAGTTTTCTTTGACCTATCAGATTATTCAAGAACCATAATGCCAGTACAATTGAGTTATTCTGAGATATGATTTAATGTCTTCAGCGCGAGTGTACTCCCATACAAAATGTGCATGAATAAAGATTTAGGATTGCAAACAGGAGCAAGTCAAGAAGAAAACTTTACTAAAAGTCTCATCGTACAACTGGATGAGCACAGGCACACAGGCATGCCTGAGCAGCTGTACTGATACACAGATAATTTTGGCTACGTAGAAGCAGATACTAGGCTGAGATCTTTGTCTGAAGTTTTCCTATAGCTTACAAAATAGGAAAAACATCACAAGGCTTGGATTGCTTATATGCTGAGACTTCAGCTTTTGATGCTGATCAATATTGTCTCCTTACCATGTGTGCTTTCCTTTTAAGGCAAAACTGCACAGAGTATGGAGGTGGCAAATACACCTTGTCTGTGTGCCTTTACTAATCATAGCAGATTTTATTAACTTACCCAGCACTATGAAGCATTTGCTTTGGCTTCTGCTGTACAGGCAAGTCGTATTAACTGAAATGTCTTATGCAGTTCAGACTTTCAAGCTAAGAAAACCGTAACCATTGCATTAGGTAGAGGGGCATCTTTATGAAGCATCAAGAGATCTTGGAGCAGTTTGTTTCCAGATTTGGTAGCTCAGATTTTTTCCCCTCAGAGCAATAATGTTCTGAGCCTTGCACATAGCATTATATATTACGAAAAGCAGCATCAAAAAAGAAAGAAGCTGTGGGAATTGATGTCAATAGAGTAAGACAGCACGACAGGCACAACTTTGAAATAAAGGCAATGAATTTTAGAATAATAAATTCTAATATAGGATGTCTCTTTCATCAATTAGCATTTTCTACTCAGATATGTCTCAGAGTGAAGTATTTGAAATAAATCATTAGATCCAAGTACACGCCTTTAAGTACAGGTACCTTTTCCAACTTCATCCACCTTCAGAAATGGATGTTATCTCAGTCATATATAGCAGAGGCTAAGGTATTTAAGCACACTTCAATGAACAGTGGCAGTGAGCTTTTTTTTTTATTTTGGAGTCGAATCTTAGATATTGCCATTATGGAAACCCTAACAATTTATACCCAGTAGTTCCACCATGAAGGGACTTCCCATGCCCCTCACTTGATCCCAGATGATATGTGAATGGGAAAGACAAGAGTTTTGCAAGGGATGATGGCAAGTTGCACTACAAAAAAAACACATGAAGAAAGTGGCAAATTACATATGGCTTTACACTGACTGATTTGAAGGCACAGTCTGTAGCACACTCCAAAAGCACCAGCTGTTGAGTATAAAACACTTGACACTGCTGAGACATTTGGAAGCCAAACATCGAATGCTGAAAGAGAAACTTAAGGGTTTTTCATCCAAGAAAATTTGAAGCCTTACAGAGAAGAATTAACTGGATTTGATTACTCAAAGTGGCAGTATCAATATGAAGGCACTTCAGCCTTCTTATTTGGCATCTCTTTGAATCATGCAGCCTTACAAAAGATAGCATTGCTGGATGTCTTTGCACAATAGTCAACTTCAAGATGCAGAGAGCCATAAGCAACAGCATGCAGTCTATTGTCCCACTGTGCCATTTGGCACTGGGTTAATGTGTCTATTGGTGACTGCTTTCACTCCTGACAAGCTATTACTCAGCTACATAAATGATAGGTCAATTGTAGTCTGCTTTGATTTGTAAGCTGTCTACCCAAAATTCATCATTTTTAAAGTTATATTTTGACTCAAAGAATCATTTATTTCAGGAAGCATTTTTCAAATGTTTTAGACTTCCAAATTTTGCTGCAGTAAGATCTAATAAAAAAGCATGTATGAAATATCACAGTTACAGCAGTTGCTTATTAAGGACCTCACACAAACTTTTACTCCTAAGTCCATATGATTACATGCACACTATCAAGGGCTTGGTAGGAACTTTCTGCCTACAGACTTGTCAGGCAAATTGTCCATGTACTGGTTGTCCTTGCAGTCCAGGAAGACTCCATCAGCAATTCTGAATGTAAACCTTTCAGAAGACAACTTTTCTCCCCTTCACCCACACACAAAGGTGCATAGATATTGATTTCTATTTGACAACAATCAACATTACAGCTCAACCTAGTCAAAGTTAATTTTCCATCAAACCTAAGCAAATCACAAGTGTATTCATGGCTCACATCCTACAATATGGGACTGAACGTTCTGCTTTCCATTATGGATCAACAAAACCCTCAGTGAGGTGAATGGCTGTCTAGCAAGCAGATGACTCGCTGCACAGATGGATTAATGGACTTAAGAAATTGCTATCTGTGAATATTCACAGGAATTAGAAAGTAATTGTGAGGCAAACAATAACTAAAAAATCAAAACTAGAAGATAGTAAAGCATACTCCAATCTGTTCACAAACAGTATGACAACAAAGGCGGGGGGGAAATTTTTTTGGTGGTTTATTTTATCTTTTTACACATTCCTGTGTCTCTTCTTATGGATTAAAGGAACCAATGAACTAAGTTTATTGACGTTCAATTACCAGCATTAAAAACAAAAGAAGATCACCATCCAGTATAGCCCCTGCCATAGAAGGCTTAAGAGCTCCTCTAATGTCTCCTACCTATGAAACTTTTCAACATGTTATCTTGAATGACTAATCTTCAGTAAAACATTTAAAAATTAAGTGCAAATAAAATGAAAATCTTAAAAAAATACACTGTAGAAGAGAAGATCACAGAACATTAAAGAAGCTAATAAACAATACAAACTGCTGCTGCTCTACCTTTTTCCTCTAGGAATGACTAGTAGTCTACCCAGCCCAAATCTTCAGTAATTACTTCCACACAGGAGTGCAGTATTGATTTCTCTAAAGCACACAGAAGGCCAGGAGTGCTTTAGCATCATTTGAGAGAGAAGCCTCAAAAAAGCAGTGGCTGCTGAAGAACATAATTTACTTCATTTGCAAAAAAACCAAATTGCCAGAACCATGAAGTTTGCAAGTAAGCCTTTCCCTAGCTTCTATGTTCATTTTACATATAAAATGACAGTCATTAACAGTCTGTATTTCCTTGTTGTTATGAGCAATAAATATGGCCTTACAATCCATCACAGCTAATGAATCTGTCTTGGGTTCTTTAAGCATGCTACTATTATAAATAAATAACAGTGGCTTTAATACAGGGTCACAAAAGGGCAGACTTTGACCTTTTGATATTGGTATATTCCCAATGATGTAACATAAGAAAAAAAAAAGCAGAAAGCATTTATTTCTTTGTGTATCAAGCAGGGTTCTCTTCAAGCAGCAGATCAATGATTATCAAGGTTTAGTTAGGAATGCTATCACACTGTTAGACAAATGGTACTGCTCATAAGAAAAACAAGTTTATTTTCTGTATGCAGTCAACCTGCTCAGATATGACCTTCTCTTCTTTTGCAGAGAGGATTCCTCTTAATAGCTAAGAGGAGATTAAATACAATTGGCCAGACTAACACAGGGTTGGTTGCTTTGTTGCATGAAGAATTTAGTGTAAAACCTCCCTGCCATAAGACAGATACACTATCAACTTCGAAGGTTGCTCTTAAACACATCAGTGCTGTCTACAAAGAAGCAGTTCATTTTGATTATCTGCAAGACAGAACATTATTTAAAAAACAAAAACAAAACACATCCAGTGATACTGTGCTTTGCAAACAAAACCACAATACATTCCTTATGGAACTTGTGTCATGGGTTTCCACAGTAACAACAAAAGCAAAACTATGATGAAAGCTGAATGTAAAGAATTTGGCTAATTATAAACTGATTATATTTTAAGACTATTTCATTTTCTTGATGAATCTTCTGTATAGTAACAGAAATTGCTTGTTGCACACTTGAACTGAAAATGTCTCATACACAACCACTTTTTTTGGGAAAAACTGTAAGAAAATAAAGCTACTGCTATAAGAGCCTTCAAGAGCAAACCCAACATTGATTGTTAGTGCTACTCATAGCTTTAATTTACCCTTTTCAAGCACACAGTAATAAAACACCTTATAAAATACAACAGTGGAGATGGTTTTGAATAAAGAAGAGAGAAAGCAAAGGGAAGGGAAAAGGGGCAAGCTTTGTGTATTGTTTCCTGTTTATATTTAAGTGCATCTTTGCTTCTTACAACCACCCTCAGGAGAGGAGTCCCCTGACCTAAAGAGAGTAACCAAATAAATTAGTCACAGAAATTGGCAGGCTGTGAAATACACACACACACACACAAAACAAAAGAAAAAACCCTACAAAAGGACACATGGCATATCTGTGTAACTTGCCAGAATAAGAAAGGTGGTCAATAGATAAAAACACTGTGCTAGAGAAGAGAGGGGAGATTACCTCTTTTTTTGAGAGAGAGAGGGTAAATAGAATCTTTATTCAATTCATACAAGAGGTAAGTAACTCTCTGGATGTAAAGTGAGCAACTAAGCTGTGAATTACAGCAAGCTTATAATTAAAAAGAGCTGAAAATCCTTAACCACTACTCTGCACCCAATCATTAATGCAGCCAGTTACATATTGCAGTCATTAACATACCCATAAATTGTTTACCTAGCTCCTGTTATACAGCAATTCTGTATTTAGAATGTGATTCCAATTCAATTGGATTGGAATTACCGTATGTTTTATATGTGGATCCTACAGTAATGGCAGACGTAACAATAAAATCTGCTCAAAAAGTCATGATAATTTAGAGAATATCGTCTTTAAGAGAATAATTATGTACAATTTCAGTGTTCAAGGAAACCTCGCAGGTTCTGTGCATCCTTCTCTAAAGAACACGGCAGCTCTTTTATTACAAGACACCACTGGAGATAGCATAAAGAAGTCTGACAGCAGTGCGGGTTCATGCCAAGTTCCATAATGAACAAATGATGACCAAGGAAAAAAAAAAAAACTCAGATCTTGGCTCCAGCCTGACTAAGCAGAGCATTTTCTACAAAAATAACAAACCTACCTCAATAGTTTGAGAGTGCTAATGTCGAGACTAATATAGTGATACGCAAGCTTTCTATTTTTACTATAAAAACCATGGCGCTTGTATTGATTAACAAAATCCTTTATGGTAGCTCTCTCATATACAGTTTTGTCCCCTTATAACCAATATAGAAGACTACAAGCCTGTTCTTTGAATTTATACCAAATCCCACTCCCAAATTATAGCTTCTTAATTACTGAAAAATTGCATGTGTTTCTGTACCAAACTGCTTACCCATCCTGTGCCTTGTTTTCTGCAGGGTCTCTAACTCCAGAGCTTCTGATTTTGTATCTCCCACGTGCTTGGAATAACATTTGATGCGTTCTTTTAGTATGCTGAAAATTCCTTTAGATCGCTGAAACGTGATATAAATTGTATTTTTCTTTAGAATTAGCACAACACACTGTTTCTTTCAAACCTACTTCAGAACTGAAAAATAATGCGTTATTCTACACTTTTAGATAAAGATAAACTGCAAAACAGTACTAGATGACTACGCTTCCATTCAGATAGAGAAAAAAAGACTGGTATCAGCCTAGGAAAGAAAGGCTTATTTTTACTTGCTCTATTCTTTGCTTTCCTACCTATAGCGAAATGAAAATAGAAAAAGTGAAAGGGAGAGAGATTAATTTTGTAAATTTTTCCTGTTACAGCTAGCCATTCTTCATCACAGCCAGGACAGCTGGGACTAATCAAGGGTCTGAATGAAACAACATGGGCATCCTACCATATAAAGACTTTCAAACAGAAGCCTATAGTAATTTCAGAGTATTTTTTCTTATTAGTAGATATTAAAGTTTGATGTGTCTTTAAATGTGGTAAAAATGCATACCCTATATTATGATTAGCACCAAGTTTCCTTCCCGATGATGTACACTAAAAAACACAAAAAAATGGAAGAAAGTTTACTTTTTTATACATACTAAGAAAAAATAATATTAACTGTCCAAAGGGAGGGATAGATGCTTTTTATTACCATGCAAATTCATAATTCACTATGACATGCTTTCTTAAATACATTAAAGATCCCTGTATGAACTCTGCTCGTGTTCCTACTTCTTTTCCTCACATACTCAATAATCTGAAAATAACTGTTGTGCAGTAGTCCTGGTCTTCCAGAAACCTCTCTTAATCTCTCTTCTGTTTACAGGCTAACTACATGTGAACAAATAGCCTAGAACATCACATGCTGTAATAAACAGCAAGATGCTGCCCCAGACCTCAGGTTTCATTTTGTCCCCTTTCTCAAAAATAGACACATGGTTCCCCTTTTCCATTTCTTTACATTATTTTCAAACCACCAAACTAACACAAACTTGTTTTTAAAGTCTTATCCCCTCCTGTTCTTAATAATTCAGTGGGAATATTATCAACACCTGGTGCTTTATTGTTCCTGGGTGTTCTGGTCACCTCTTGGTTCTTCTACAAATGGCTCAGCTGGCTGGAAAATTGTCATTTGTTCGCCCTTATCCATTTCACCATTAAAGAGATCATTAAAATACTCCCTCCATCTTTCTGTAATTGCATTCTTTGTAACCAAGATTTCCATTTTTGTCCTTTATCTGACTCATTCACAGTTCACGTCCTCGTATCAAATGCTGATATCCCAGTAAAATGGTCTGAAGTTATCGTATTACACTTCAAATGCACAGAGCCATTTTTGTCCTTTATCTGACTCATTCACAGTACACGTCCTCGTATCAAATGCTGATATCCCAGTAAAATGGTCTGAAGTTATCTTATTACACTTCAACTGCACAGAGCCATTTTTGTGCCATACCATCTTTTTGCTGAATCATTTGCATTACCAGAAAACTCATGGAAGTCACAAAATCCTTGCCACATATCAATGTTCAATTGCTTTCTCACACTCCCTGTCAAAAACTGTTTATTTTTCTTCTGGAGTTCTTTCTATTGTTTTCTCCTGCTCTTTTATTTACTCCAAATGTTTCTCAGCTGGTATAAAATTGTTGCACCAATGTTCAAGCGTGTTTCCACCTGTCTCCTTGGTGTTCAGGTCTGTATTTTGTTTCTCAAAGGCAAGTGCTACACTTAGAACTCCTCTCTTCATTAAAACAACTCAAGTACTACTCCCTTCATTAAAACAACTCAGTCATTATTTTTATAAAACAGTAAGATACATCTGAAGCATCTACCTTTAGCAGATTTGTTCACTGATGGCTTTGAAGTATCAGGTAATTACTGTTAACTTTCACATATTCATTGTGAAGGATACAGATGTTAACTTTAGTAGATTTTTAACCATCTTTTCTAGGACACGGAATGGCAGGTGGAATCGTATATGCATCACAATTACCTAAAAGCAGCATTATAAAGTTTACTCAGATTTTGTAGCTCACTTTGAAAGATACTTGGAAACCCCATGTGTTATTGTTTTCCATTTCATGACTCCAGATGAGCAAAGCACCATCCAAGGAAGTTTCTAGATTCTTCCTTCAGTGAGTTTACCTGGGAGCAGGTATTTTTAAATGCTGACACAAGCGATCCATCACTTTTCCAGTGCTCGTGCTCACACTATTTTACATACTTAATTCTTTGTGTACAATGATGCTAGTAAGTTGTTCACACACGAAAACCCCGGCAGTTCTGCCTATATTCATGGGCGTCCAGAATCTCTCATTACAAAGGCTATGAATTAACTTCCACTGTGAACTGCAAAACACGATGTGCTTCATTACAAAATTTTATTACAACATACGTTTCTTCATACTTCTTTAAGAGTGACGAAAATAAGAATCCTGAGGTAAAAAATATTTAAAATTTCAGCCCAGATTACACAATTTTAGCACAAACAGTCTAATTTATCAATTTTTAAAAAAAAAATCTTCCTCAGCACCACAGCCTTTCCCTTCCCGCTTTGGCCCACTTTCCCCTTGAACTTCCCACGCGCAGCCTGAGGTGAACCCCCGCTTCCCGCTTCACCGTCCCACAACTCTCCTTGAGAGAGCCAGCCCCCTGGCACGTATTTCTGCCGAGCCGCGTACCCCTCAGTCTCCCCATTTCCTTTGGCTCTATCGCTGCCCATCTCGCCGATGATTCCCCGTCGTCAGTCCTCTGCGGGGCTCCTCAGCAGCG